>NW_028221742.1:0-57861 GCF_014529385.1 Adiantum capillus-veneris
ACCATTACCAACTGGAACAATTGGTTTCAAAGGGTGACAAGCTCATTTCAAACGGTATGATCTACCCAAGGAAGGGGGGAGTGTTTTGTGGACATCCATCATTCACTGTTTTCCTCCTCTCAACCTTTTTCCTCCCTGACCTCTCAATTCCAATCTTAGGGAATGTACATATAAAGCTTTATACTCACAAAAAAAAAAAAAAGAGCAAGAGCAATTAGCAAACGAGTATGCACAATAAAAGTCAAAACATTGACTCAGACCTACACCTGTCACATCTGGTACAGTGAAGCAGAAACCTATGCCATAAAACACCTTTGATCCTCATCACTTGAGTGATGGAGGGTAAGGTAAGATTAGTACGATAGGAGTGTTTCTGTTTTAGAGTTGCGTGATTAGCGAAGTTCTCTTTTCCCACTGATGTGCCTCCTGGAGGTATTGTTTGTGTTTCATAGTGTGTACAGGAGCGTGTTGCTATTGATAGGATTTGGACCTTCATGGAACCTTCAAATCAAGCGCGACCATCAACACAAACAGGTGTTTCTTGTCCATTAGCATTGCCCTTATCTTTTTGCATCTATGATTGTCTGCTTTGATTGTGATTGGTAGCATAATATTCAGTGCATTTGCTTAGTATCAAACATTTAATTCAATGTAATGTTTTGTCATAATCACTCGTCTAGGTTTAAAAATCAAGCAGTCCGACTAAGCTAGTTTGACCAAGCTAGGTATTAGAAATCTTCTCTTAATACCATGGGGAATGCCTTCCTAATAAGCAATGGTTACTTAGGTTCTTAATCCGATTTAGGCAGCATTGTATGAAATGTACTAGGGCTTTCTAGTGGGCTTAACCCTATTGACCTTTAGCGTAAGTATTATAAAGGGAGTTTACTAATGTGATGACCTGGGGAGGGTAACAGTGTTATATGACCCCCCAAAGTTACAAAATTAAAATGATGAAAATGAACAAACAAAAAATCAAAGTGCCACAATGTAAAATTTTAAGCTGGAAGAGAAATCTCAGCTTGATTTGGTACTTCACTCACATGTATCGCCTATGGTACTAGAGCCCTAGAGGTTCCCAGCGTGGGCGCTTTTCCTTGAAAAGCAAAAAACCCAAGGCATACAAAATAAGCACACACATCATAATTGAATCAATGTGAAAAGACCTTGGGGGGTCAAAGAAAAAGTAATCAGTCAGGCGATGATTTCATGAGAAATTCCTTTTATGGTAGCTTAACTACAAGGTTTTCTAGATATAGCCTCTAGTCAGCCCTCCAACATGAATACTTGGCTCTCGCGATTAAACAACTTAATTGACCACAGAAAATTAAAAAGCTTATCCATGGTATTAATATTCGATCTCCAGTGCTTTTCGACCGTCATATTAGCGACCCCAGACTTGTTTAATTTTCTACCTTTACATCTGTTTATGCATTTGATTACATTGCAATTTAATGTTCATTGCTATCAAATTGTTTGAAATTCTTTGACCAATCAATTTGTCTACCTAAAACTGCATATGCTTTTTTAAGAGAATGCAATTACTGTGCCAATGTTGTTTGATTTTGCAGTGACTGAAGAAGGCTAAGGACATTCATCTCAAATGCTCTTCCACCTCGACGAACCAGCTTCAACTCAATAGCTTCCGAGGACGGAATCTACATCAGGAAGGGGGGCATGTTAACCCTCACGGCACACGGACACCCTATGATCTATAAACGTTGTATTATTTAGAGTCAGGTACCGGGCTTGTCGGACCAATAGGGAAAGGTAGAGTGATCGCCGATGAGAGGCGCACTTTAACTTGGACATTCAAGGGATTAGTTGGTTAAGCATGGGCGCCCAAGTGTGAATGGGGTGAGCTCCTATAAAAGCCAACTAAACCTAATTTTTACTCATTCTCTCATTTGTGCAATTGAAGAGTGCTCTTGCTCCATCTCCATCTTCTTCTTCTTCACCTCCTTGTGTGTGTGTGTGTGAGAGAGAGAGAGAGAGGGAGAGTGTGTGTGCGATCGAGCATTACGAAGGCACGACGGCGGCGAAGCGGTTGAGCGCAGCACGACTGCAGCTTCTTCTTCATCGCGGCGAGGAATCCACCACGAAGGCGAGCGTAGAGCGGTGAGTGACACACCCTTTGTTTTCTTGAGCTTGCTAGTTTAGGCTTGTTGTGTGCTTGGAGTCGTTTGTGGCTCGCATACGGTGTATTGGCAAGTCCCTTGCTTCGACAGTGCGGCAAGGAGCGCACAGGTGGTCAAGGCCGATACTATACACTAAAATGGGTTGTATGAGCCATGCGACCCATTCTAGCATATGGTATGGTTTGCGACCACCAAAACCATATTGGATGGCAACAAGAATTTGTAGGGGTGGGTATAAGAACTATTCTTATATCCCTCCAAATTTTCATAGCCATCCAATATATATGGGTGATTAGGAACCATAATATGTGCTAAAATGGGCCGTATGAGACATACGGTTCATTTAGTGTACAATATGGTTAGGGACTGTCCAAAACATATCCAATGGCCACAAGACTTTGCACGGATGGGGTGATCATCATTAATTCACTCTTGCAATGTTACACAACCATTCAATATGGTATGGGCGGTCAAGGCCCATATTATGCGCTAAAATGGGACGTATGAGCCATACAACCCATTTTAGCGCATAGTATGGGTCGGGATTTTCCAAACTATATTGGATGGCACATAAGACATTGCACAAGTAAGGGAGAGTATGATTTTTCCACCTTTGCAAATTTTTCGATATGGTATGGACAGTCAAGGCCCATACTATGTGCTAAAATGAGACATATAGCTCAGACGACAAATTGTACCACATAGTATAGGTTGAGACCTCTCAAACCACATAGTATGGGTTGAGACCTCTCAAACCACATTGGATGTCCATAAGAATTTTCATGGGGGAGATTTACTATTTCCTCACTTGTGCAAAGTGTCACAGCTGTTCAATATGGTTTGGGTGGTCAAAGCCCATACTATGCGCTAAAATGGACCGTATGAGCCATACCACCCATTCTAGAGCATAATATGGTTTGAGATCATCAAAACCATATTGGATGGCCACAAGAATTTGTACGGTGGGGATGAAATCTATTATTTCATCCCTGCAAACTTTCATAGCCATCCAATATGGTATGGATGATTAGGACCCATAATGTGTGCTAAAATGGGCCGTATGAAACATATGGTCTATTTTAGCACATAGTATGGTTAGGGACCACTCAAAACATATCGGACGGCCACAAGACTTTGTAGGGATTGGGGTGATCACCATTATTTAACCCTTGAAATGTTACACAACCATCTGATATGTTATGGATGGTCAAGGCCCATATTATGCGCTAAAATGGGATGTATAAGCCATACGGACCATTTTAGTGCATAGTATGGGTCGAGATTGCCCAAACTATATTGGATGGCCACAAGACTTTGCACGAGTAGGAGAGAGTATAATTTTTCTATCCCTGCAAATTTTGCCAGCCATCCGATATGGTATAAACAGTCAAGGCCCATACTATGTGCTAAAATGAGACATATGGCTCATACAATAAAGTTTAGCACATAGTATGGGTCGAGACCTCTCAAAACATTTTGGATGTCCATAAGACTTTGCGTGCACAAATTTGAGTACTATTTCCTCACTCGTCCAAAGTCTCACAGCTATTTGATATGGTTTGGGTGGTCAAAGCCCATACTATCCGTTAAAATGGACCATATGAGCCATACGACCCATTCTTGCGCATAGTATGGTTCGAGACCTCCGAAACCATATTGTATTGTTAGCAGACTTTGTACAAGTGGAAGTGAGCACTATTCTCCCATTGCTAAAATGTTTCATAAGCATCCAATATGGTATGAGCGATTAGGACCCATAATATGTGCTAAAATGGGTTGTATGAGGCATATGGTCTATTTTAGCACATAGTATGGTTAGGGACCACCCAAAACATATTGGACGGCCACAAGACTTTGCAAGGATTGGGGTGCTCACCATTATTTAACCCTTGTAATGTTACACAACCATATGATATGTTATGGATGATCAAGGCCCATATTATGCACTAAAATGGGACGTATAAGCCATACGACCCATTTTAGCGCATAGTATGGGTCGAGATTGCCCAAACTATATTGTATGGCCACAAGACTTTGCACGAGTAGGAGAGAGTATAATTTCTCTACCCCTGCAAATTTTCCCAGTCATCCGATATGGTATGGACAATCAAGGCCCATACTATGTGTTAAAATGAGACATATGGCTCATACAATAAATTTTAGCACATAGTATGGGTCAAGACCTCTCAAACCATATTGGATGTCCATAAGACTTTTCATGGGAAAGTTGAGTACTATTTCCTCACTCGTCCAAATTTTCATAGCTATTCGATATAGTTTGGGTGGTCAAAGCCCATACTATGCGTTAAAATGGACCTTATGAGCCATACTACCCATTCTTGTGCATAGTATGGTTTGAGACTTTGTACAAGTGGAACTGAGCACTATTCTCCCATCCCTACAATGTTTCATAGCCATCCGATATGGTGTGGGCGATCAAGGCCCATAATATGTGCTAAAATGGATCGTATGAGACATACGGTACATTTTAGCACATAGTATGGTTCGGGACCGCCGTCCAACAAGCCACAAAGCTTTTTCATGAGTGGGGGTGAGAACCATTAGTTCACCTTGTACAATGTTACACAATCATCTGATATGATATGGGCAGTTAAAGCCCATACTATATGCTAAAATGGGATATATGGCTCATACAACCCATTTTAGCGTATAGTATGGGACTTGACCACCCATACCATATCGGATGAATGTTCAACTTTGCACGGCTAGAAGCATAGTTCTCACTCATATCCGTACAATTTTTCACATCCATTCAATATGGTTTGGATGGTCTTGACCCATACTATGCGCTAAAATGGACCGTATAAGTCATATGGCCCATTTTAGCGCATAGTATGGGCCTTGACAGCCCATACCAGTTTGGATGGATGTGCAACTTTATACAAGTGAGGGAATGATACTCATATACATCCTTGCAAAGTCTTACACTCATCCGTTTTGGCGGTCTCGATCCATACTATACGCTAAAATGGGTCGTTTGGCTCATACAATCCATTTTAGCGCATAGTATTGGCCTTGATCGCCCATACCATAGCGTATGGCTGCAAAAATTTACACATGTAGGAAAATAGTGCTCACCCCCACCCATAAAAAGTGGCAGCCATCCGAATTGGTATGGATGGTCAAGGCCCATACTGTGTGCTAAAATGGGCCGTATTGGCCATTTCAGCACATAGTATGGTTTGCGACCACCCAAAACATATTGGATGGTCACAAGTATTTTTCACGAGTAGGGATGAGAACCATTTCACCACCCCTACAAAGTTTCATAGCCATCCAATATGGTATGGGTAGTCAAGGCCCATAATATGTGCTAAAATGTGTCATATGAGCCATACGACCCATTTTAGCGCATATTATGGTTTGGGACTCTCCAAATCATATTAGATGGCCATGAGAATTTTCATGGATGGGTGTGAGCACCACTTACCCAACCCTACAAAGTGTCACAACCATCCAATATGGTATGGGCAATCAAGGCCCATACTATGCGCTAAAATGGGACATATGGCTCATGTAAGCCCATTTTAGCCCATAGTATGGGTCGGGACTGACTAAACCATATCGGATGACCATGAGACTTTGCACGAGTGGGTGTGAGTACCATTCAGCCACTCTTAAAAATTCACACATCTATCCGCTATAGTTTGGGTGGTCAAGGGCCATACTATGTGCTAAAATGGGACATATGGCTCATACAACCCATTTTAGCTTCTATCATGAGGATATGATCATCTAGTATTGTTGGATCTTTTTCCATGTACATGGGTATTTATATGGTTGTCTATATTTCCTGGATTGGGACATGCTTGTCTATATAGTTTCTATATGATTAGATTGATTGCCACATACGTAGACCTTTATATGTTCATCAACATTGGTATCCTTTTATAATGGATTAGGACATGCTTGTCCATATAGTTTCTATATGGATGTTTACATGATCCTCTACAAGTGCATCTGCAATGTTGTCTCTATGGTCATCTATACAATTGCCTACATGGACATATACATGGTTAACTTTGTAAAGATTGGTTATCTAGGTGGATCATCAATATGATATCAATAGAGTCATCTTGATTGCTATCTTTCTATATGATGGATTAGGATATGATCATCTTTATATGGCTCTATGGATCATCAATATGATATCAATAGAGTCATCTTGATTGCTATCTTTCTATATGATGGATTAGGATATGATCATCTTTATATGGCTCTATGGAAATCTATATTGGACTCTATATGGTTGTCTCTGTGACTATCTACATGAAAATTTATTTAGTCCTCTACATTGGCATCCATATGGTCATCTAAATATAGTGCTATCCTTTTTTCATAGACCACAAGACCAAAAGGGATTTCTCCAAGCCCTTTTAAAATGGTTCTTTGTATGGGTAACTAGATTAGATTATTTTTCATATCATCATCATTATAGTTGCATATATGATCAACCAGATTGGTGTATACTTAGACAACTAGCTCATCATCTATATGGACAACTAGATTTTCATCAACTAAAATCTATAAACTCTGTTTTTTATCTCTCCTTCTCTCTCTCTCTCCCCTCTCTCTCTCTCTCTCTCTCTCTTTCTCTCTCTCTCTCTCTCTCTCTCTCTCTCTCTCTCTCTCGCGCCAGGGGGATCCAAGGGGGGCGACGACAACTACTTAGCCCCCCTATGGCGGAGGAGGTCGGGGGCAACGTCACCGAAGGTTGGGAATACATGTATTTTTGGATATGAATTTGTATATAATTTTAAAAAAAATGACATGATATTTATCATGTGGTAGAGGGACTCTTATACACATTGTATGAGGAGAGAGAGAAAGAGAGGAAAATAGAGTCTCAATAGAGACAAGGAGTGACAAAGATTTAATCCACACATTCTTTGAGCTAGACAATCAGTAACATTCTCGTCAAAAAAGTCTATGCACGCATGTGGGTCCATGTTCAATCATCTCTACAAGTCTCATCAAGTGCCACGTAACTCGCCGAGTTGCGTGGCATGCAAACGGTTGGAGACGTGTCCACGTAACTCGTCAAGTTACGTGGACATTTGACATGTATGCCATGTCTTTGTCGCAAGAGTTCTTCTAGGAAGGCATCCATGCAACTTGCCGAGTTACGTGGCCTGCTTATGTGAATTTAGTAGGTTTTGTCACGTAGCTCGTCGAGTTACGTGGTTTGCCTATGTTGGCATAGCCGTGTTACTTGGCGAGTTATGTAGCAATGCCGAGTGTGTATGTACGTGAAAATAACCCGTCGTCTTTGTGGCATGACCACGTCACTCGACAAGTTATGTGTAGCTTCTTACCAATATCTAACTGAGTTTTAGAAATATACCACGCGTCATAAATTCTTGCTTCAGGCACGAGGGTAACTCGACGAGTTAGCCGTATTGCGGGGGTCACGCTTGGGTGCGAAGTGTGGGAAGTGGGTACATTCTATCTTGTATACACCCCCTTTCGTGATGTAGTCTTTGATAAAATTGTACTTTATGATGTTGATCACTTCATATTGGACCATCAATAAAATTTTCTTGTTTACTCTTTCTGTTAATGCAAAACATCATTTCATTTTGTGTTCCCATGTGTGTTTTCTGAATGAAGTTTCTTGCTTGTGATACGAAGGAGTCCCAATGGATTCTTGTTCACCCAAATTTGCAAGGATCACACAGTGAAATGAAAAGAAACTAGAAATGAAAAGAAATTCAAGTTATGGAAGGTTGAAAAATGAAGAGACCTTTTGACAAACTAGAAAAACATAATTTTTCAATGCTTCACGTGAAAAAGTAGGTCCAATCAATTAATAAAGTATCAAATGTATGCCCAAGGCTTTCTTTACAAACCAACAAATTATTCGATAATATTCTCAAGTGAAACATGCTTTGTTGACTAATCAAAATGTCATCTTTGATGAGAAGCTTATGGTACACTGAACAGGACATTTACAAAATTGTTTCCTTGAGTTTAGAGGTTTCTCTGATGGTTTGTTGTAAGATTGTTCTTTGAAGACAATTTGTTCCTATATTGCACGTCAATCACCTCTTCTCTCCTCAATTGCTTCTCTTGTATTTCATATATTAGAGCAAGTTCCTATATTGCATGTCAATCATCTCTTCTCTCCGTAATTGTTTCTCTTGTATTTCATATCTCAAATACAAAGGTGTGCCTTCGGGCATCACTCAACCATAATAGAACCCATGACTTGAGTCACAGATATCAAATGCTCAACCAATTGTAGCTAGCTCTCGTCAATAAAATTGCTCTTTTCTGTTATGTTCACTTAAAGTGGTACGTTAACTTTATGTAAAGTAGAAAGTCTTTTGACTTTCCATCGGTAAAAGTCTTTTCATCTTCTACAATGTTACCATTCACTTTTGCATTTTAGATCTTCTTACCCTCCACTTTTGCATTTTTATTGTAAAGTTTTTTTTAAAGTCAACCAATGCATGACACTTAGATGTCCTCTCCTTCCTTGAAAATTTTAAGCTCCATTAGTATGATGAGCGACCCTCGGTTGTCTCCCTCCCTCCCTCCCTCTCTCTCTCTCTCTTTGGCGCTCAATCCCCTGTGTCGTCGAAGCTTGCAGACTACACGGCCACTTCAAGGAGTTGTCACCACGTGCCGGGGGAGGAATCCCTCCCCCTTTTATAATAGTATAGATTATGTATAGTATAGAAGTTAATAAACACCCTTAAAATTCCTTATGCAAGGCACTAAAACGGAAATAATAAATAAAAGGTGATAATTTGTTTCAAAATCAGGTGACTTTGACACCACCATTACCTCTAGAGTGACTCCTACATTGCCTCCTTTGGAGATCGAGGAGGGAGAAAGACCAAAAAAATCCTAAAAGGGGATTTCCAAGTGAGGCGAGTTTAGTGTAAGTGGACCCTTTGTCCACCTGCACTGAATTTGTGCCAAATGAAAACGCGTTCTTTTAGGCGTACCACATGCATTGTTGCTCATGTCTTGTTTTTCTACAAGTACACTTGTTACACTCATGGTTATGTATGGTAGATAAGTGCTTTGCAAGATTGAAAAAATTGTGTATCAACGCCGCCTGAAAATCTAATAACACCAAATATGTGTGTTGAATGCTGAAAAAAGCAGTTTTAAGTGGGATCTTCCTTGGATTCTTTCACTGTGGTCCAATAGGTAGGAGAAAGAGAGAAAGGAAAAATTCTCCAAAAACTAAGAAAAGAAGCTTAAAAGAGTACTAAAAATAGGTAAAATCTCTAAAATCTCCTCCATTAAAAAGCATAGAAAAAAAAAAGCATAGAAGAAAAGACTCCTTTGTATTCATTCAATGCCCTAGATGCAAGAAAGCATTTAATTTAATTGGAAGTGGATTGGATTGTCATCTCCCAACTCCAAAGTTTAATCTCAAACTAAAACTTTTACTCAATTGGGAAACATGTGAACTTATCGAGATTCTATGCGCGTGCCATGTATGGAGAACTTCTAGGTTCCAAGCTTACTATTTTAGTTTCCTTAATGGGAAGGTAGACAAGCCAAGGCAACTCTCTCACATAAAACTATAGTAAGAGCACGTAATTCAACCATTCAAAGCTAACGTTTGCCTAGATCTCGTGAAACTTGAGTTTAAAATGTATTTTGGAAAACCCTTTTCTACAAGAAAAGAGAAGAACAATGTAGCATGCGTTGGGGCACAGCTGGCTAAGTTAAAACCAATGAGATAAAGCCACTTTCTTTATAGTGGATATTGTAAATTAAGGAAGCTATAGGCTATAGTTGCCTCTCCATTAGAGTTAGAGATTCTTACACTCTACAAGATTGTTTATCTCGATACATAGATCTAGATAAACAAGATCGCACAACCAAGCCATCCTGCTTTGCACCCAAATCATCAGATACTGCTATAATTTGAAATAGATTTGGAAAGCCAGGAACCTCTTCATCTTTGAGGGGAAACATGTAATGCCACAATTTAAAGATATTCCAAGTGAGAGCTCTGAGCTCATCTATGCGTAGGCTGAAAGAGAGGAGTGGCTGATAATATCAAAGATTGGAAACATGCACTCGGTTGCATTGGCCACTTGAGTGTTCTGTCTTAGAAACTCGTTGCATGATTTCTTCTGTGTCACTACACTTGTCCTTTTGAAAGCTTTGCCCCTCAAGGCACATGTAGTACTTTGGTTGATTGTGTATTCTTTTTTGAGTTGATCTAACATCTCCACTCACAATTGTGAGTAAGGCCAAAAAAAGAAAAGAAAAAAAAGAGAATAGATGAATCCATGCTTTGCACAATGGATATTTTAAACTAGGGAGACTTTGGCCCAATATTGCCTAAGTTGCTCCTAGAAAATTCACATTTTAGATCAAAAAACCAATTTATTAGCCTTGGTTTTCATGGTGAAATAAACTAGACAACAAAAATATGCTCAACTCTAAAATAATTATTGGGATTTGAATCTAAAATGCATATATTTTTTACCTTGAAACTTAAGGGCCACTGAAGTTATAGTTGGAAGTTTCATTTATATTGAGGAAACTTACACTAAAAAGCGGGGACGTATGTGAGTAGGGTTGCTTTTGGACAGTCTTTTTACTTATTTTTGGGTATTTTACTCATGTTTAATCGGTGAAAATGTTTGCTACCTTGCAAAAAATACATCAAATTATCAGAATGAAACTATACAATTTGGAAATTTTGAAGAAGGGCATGGGTGCTTGTTAAAAATCAAGATGGGGCCGGGCTCAACCGTGCGAACGAGGCCACAAAGTCAAATGCACTCTCTTGCATAGGTAAGTCTATGGCCCATTACTCATGAGTCATGATGCCAAAATTATCGAATATTGTAGAAGGGGAAAATAGGAGAATGGCATGGGAAAGAGACATGAAACTACATGGAATGCAAAAGGCCAAAAGTATCATTGTCATGGGGAGTTGATATGCAAGTACAAGCACATGATTGCCAATGAAGCAAAAATGAAGAAAGACAAAGAAGTGGATATTCCTCTATTGTTGGGAAGCTTTCTCAAAAGAGGAGAGGAAAAAAAAAAAAAAAGGCTTTAGTGGAGGTGGGGAGTCCCCTCTCTCTCTCTCTCTCTCTCACACACACACACACACACACACACACACACCCCAAAAAGAGAGATGAGATGATTGTGGGCGCATGCTCTTATGTGGATTGATATAAGGAGGCGTGGCTTGAAAGGGATGGGGAAATTGGGCAATGCAAGACACTACGATCTGTCCTCCTTGTATTGATCAAAAGCAAAGCCAAGCATGACAAAATTGCAACTATTGTTTGTGATAGTGAAAGACTAAGGATATTTGTATGGGTAGGTGAGCCCTTTGTCAAAGAAGTGCTTGTGTGTACACCCATGAATGAATTTAAGGTCCACCCATGTTTAGTGTCAAAGAGAATCCTTTTCCTTGTCATTATAGAAATCCCATTGATTTATTCCTTACAAGGCTACTACTCATCATCATAAAGAAACCAAATACAACCAAAGATTGTGATTAGTAACTAAAGAGTCCATGCACTTTGCTCTTCCCTCACTCGTCGGCAACACGAGGGAGGTGAGGCCCCAAGGTGAGACACGTTTGATAATACATATCAATCCGCAACTTATGTTTCTTTTCAACTGTGGCCCCCTTTTTGTCCCAAGTTTGCGACGTATCACCAATGGCTAGCTTTCATAGATGGACCCTTGATCCAACTTTAGAGAAAAAGTCTTTCCTAATTTAAGTTTCAACCAATGACCATTGGTTGTTAAGAACCCCCCTCCCCCACCAAAACCATTGTTGCTATTGTCCAAGGAGTAAAATTAATTCCTTTTTGCATTTTATCACAAACTACTTAAAAAATTTCTCAATTTTTTGATATTCAAATATTTGTATTAATTAAAATAATATTCATGACAAGACCTTGTAATTATTTGGGTTGATAAATATAATTCACTCATAGTGAGTTTTGCTTAAAAAAATTTAAAAAATTTAAAAACACATAGTGCAAAGTTCAAGCAAACTCTAGGGAGAAGAAAAGGATAGGGTTGAAAGAGAAACAATAATTCACGCAAGGACACCTATTTATATATATAGAATACAAAAACTTTTGACTTTGCACTGTCAAGAGGCTTTTGATTTCTTACCTTTCCCTTTTTCCTTTTGCATTTTAGGTATTGTGAAAAAGAGTTTTTATTTTTCTAAAATTGTTGAGATCTATTAGGTGTATGGAATCATAATTATTAATGGTGAAAATAATGTATATAGAATACAAAAGCTTTTGGATTTCCACTTTAAAGATAGAGGCTTTTGATTTCGTAATTCTTACCCTTCACTTTTGTATTTTAGATATTTTTAAAAAAGCTTTTTATTCTTTGAAATTGTGTAGATTGGCTATAAGATTTTTTTTTTTTTTTTTTTGCTGCAAAACTCAAATGGTGAGTAGATTATATTATCATAACCAATAAATTACAAATTCTAGCCATGATCATGTCGAGCCATGACATCTTCCAAGGATCTTAGAACAATGTTCGAGCCGATACTTTTATCCATGTGAGTCCTTCTTTCTTTGTGAGACAAGGTTATAAGGTATTCCTAATGGCTTCTACCTACATAGTGCAAGGACACTCTAAAAACAAGAAAACTATTTGGAGAAATTAAAAGAGAAGGAAAACACAAATGTACCAACGTGCACTCCACCTACTCTTTATATGAACTTCATCATAAAGTCTTTTGAATTTGCACCTTCATGTGTCTTTTCATTCTTATACTCACCCTTCACTTATGTACTTGAAATTTTTATTTTTTTTTCCGTGATTGGGAGACCCTAATGGCCATATGGAATTTTAATTATTAGTGGTAATTGTGAGAATGATAAATCTCGGTATACATGGCCATACCTAGAGGTTATTTTTACATGGATAACCGAACAAAACGTTCACTAGAGAGGGTGGTCAATCACATGTCCATGTCTCCTCATCATCACAAGCTAAGCACCTCTTACTAATATATACAAAGTAGCCAAATATGTCCATTTTGTAGCTCAACAAGGTAAAATATCAAAGTGGCTTACATATGATGATAGAGAGTATGTATAAACATGAAAAAAAACAATATTTTCCATAATTAACTTTTTAGTATGGTACTAAGCAACAAGCTAAATTCAACAGTTCCACAAATTGCCCCAAATAGTTTCAACTTTCAAGCTTCCTCCTTAAGTAGGCCAAGTATAGCTAAGTAGTTTCTCTGAATGCTTGATGTTTTCAATGAAACGTGGGAAGAGTGCCACGAGGTGATTGACATGGGATCGATCGTTCTCATATGAAGGTGGCGTCCATCGCTTGATCTAGGTCATTGATTAGGGAATGCTAAATGTTAATCTATCTTCTCTGCACGTCAGCTCGGATTGTTCTTTGGGTAAAAGCATGTTAACATGACATGCTTTTTTGTGTTAATTAGTTAGCATATTCAAATTAACACATCTAAACAAAATTGGACGTACGATAAAATTTTCACAAATAAGATCAAAATTTGTCGAAGTTTGTACATTTAAATTCCTTGTTTCAAGAGCTTTCTATTGAATATATATCACACGTCATAAATCTTAAAGATCTAGCTCATGTTATTGTACTAGTTAGCATATGTCAAAATTATAGTAATTAGCACTGTCCTGAATAGCTTAAACCATGTCACGTTAACATGCTTTCACCTCTCTGCAACTCGAGGAAAGTCTAATTTTTGTACTCTATGGAAAATAAAGTTGGGGAAAACAACCCCCATTAGCTTAACCTTGATGACATATTCAAGTACTTTGTTAATAGAGTTATTGTCTAATGATAAGGAGGGCTTGGTAAGTTGCATCAAGCAACCATCATTTGGCAACATCAAGCAACCATCGCTTGGCAATGTCTAATTATTGAGCTCACTAACATTGGTAACTAGCAAAATTTGGTGCTTAAATTTTTGCTTTATTTAAAGGAAGAATTTAATTTTAACTTTTCTCGGAACCAACTCATGAGCTTCCCCAAAAGTTGGATTGCATGCCTCCTTGGTAATGTGTACAAAATGGGTTTTGGAAGAAGCAAAACTTTGTAGAAAAGGAAAAGCTCATTGAAGGAGCTGTTGGAAGGAATATGAAGTGATTCAATCAAAAGAGAGAAAAGGGTGGACGGCAACTTGTTTTTTCCATACACGCCACTTTCACTTATTAGAATAAGTCTGGTTACAATGGGGAAGATCATGCATGTGTGAGTGGATAAGGGAGGTTGAATGAAAAAGTGGGAGAGAATTGAATGATACAGTACTTAAGGAAAGAGAGAGAGAGAGAGAGAGAGAGAGAGAGAGAGAGAGAGAGAGGGCACCCACCCAAAAGCATATTTATTGGCATGCACCCTAGCCCCTATATAATTGTGGTAGGCCTTCTTAGCCTTTGAATGCAAAGCCTCACTTTCTATTGTTTTCATTTAGCTCTAGAGCTAGCTTACCTTGAGGCAATGCACCTAGCTCCCTTCATCATCATTTCATGATTAGCTACTTGCTTCAAAATATCTTGACTGGCTTGCTCCCCCCTTCCCTTCTAATTTGATATTCATTACCTCCTCTGTCTATCTCTTTTGCATTGCACAATGCTGATCAATTTCATCAACAGATGATCATACTCTTTCAGGGTTATTAATCCTTTTATAATCACAATGCCTCTTGTTTGATCAAGATTATATGCACTAGTGGAATGTTGATGTGATTATCCCTCTTGTCTTGCCAAAATCAATTTGATTTTATGCACTTAATTTGCATTGAACACCACAAGAAGAGCATTAAGTGTGGCGAAATGTACGGTGTACTGCTGTAGGCTCATCTTGTGATAGTGCAACGATCGACCAAATTCTATTTACATTCTAGATCAAGCTCTTATAACCATGAATTAGCCAATTAAGCCCAATTCATGATACTCACTAATATTGTGGTTGAGCTTTACCAATCAAACTACTCTAATTAGCTCTATTTTTCGGCTGGGAGGATCGGATTCGAACATAAGCAAGCGGCTAAGTCGAATCCATTGTGGGGAAAGTTAAGTCCTTCTCATTAGCATATGAAGTTCCCTTCTAATTAGCTCCCATAGTCCTTATAATCAGCACCAATAGGAATCATTCATAGTTCTAATTAGCATATGAAGCACCCATAGTACTTCTAAGTCGAATCCATTGTGGGGAAAGTTAAGTCCTTCTCATTAGCATATGAAGTTCCCTTCTAATTAGCTCCCATAGTCCTTATAATCAGCACCAATAGGAATCATTCATAGTTCTAATTAGCATATGAAGCACCCATAGTACTTCTATTGCCAATCTATTCCTTGAATAGGTAGACAAGTAGGTGACTTCCAGCTGTAGTATCACTTTTATACATATCAGCACTTTGCATTTTGTTTATATAGCTTTGTGGCAGGCAATCTGGCAAAAACCATGAGAACCCACACAGGAGCAGAGAGGCTCCTAGGCTTGGCTATGCCTGAATCAAAGCAACAGCGCCATATCCACACAGATTGGGAGATCTCAGAGGAAGAGGTGTGGGAGATGGAAAGCTTTGGAATCAATGGAACTGCAACAACAGCCGCCAAAGAGACCTCAAGAAGATACAATTTACTACCCAAATCACGCAGCAGCATGTCGCTCGCAGCACAGAAGTATGTGGCTACATCCGCTGCCATGGACGTGCCTGCCTCAGAGAGTACTGCAGGAAATGCAGGAGGTCATGGAGGAAGTAAGGGGAGCAGGCGGGGCGAAATGGCGAGAAGCTTGAATATCGTGGGGGTAAGAAAGAAGCTTGGAGGCGGAGGCTATGGCGGAGACGATGACGATGATGATGAAGAAAAGCCTGCAGGCATAACGCCGCCCCATGTCATCACGTCACGTCAACGTACGGCGATGGCGTGCTCTGTGATGGAGGGAGTTGGGCGGACACTTAAGGGGCGCGACCTCAGAAATGTCCGGAACGCGGTGTGGAAGCATACTGGCTTTTATGGTTGACCCTGTGGCTTTGGGGAAAATTTGAATTCAAATAGAGACTGGGCCTTAAGGGTTTGACTACTCCTCGGACTCGCATGCAATGTAGTTTTGAGTACAATTCTCTACATCAAATTTGGTGGACATTTTTGTACAATGTAGCCTTCTTGGACAGACCTACGTGTTAAACTCTCTCTCTCTCTCTCTCTCTCTCTCTCTCTCTCTCTCGTTGAGTTTGTATGCTCCTCCTTAAAAAAAAAAAAAAAAAAGAGGTAGAAGTGTATTAAGAGAAAAAAGAATTAAGTTACAAAGAACCCTCAGAGAGGGAAGGGTTGGCCCCAAACAAGTCCACATTACAGGGAATCTCTCATACGTAGCCTAGCTCCTCCTTGTGTGTAAGAACACTTGGGTTCTTGGAATTATATAAGAACCTTGATTAGAACCTATTTGTTCTTCGTTTTCTTGTCCATCTTTGTTCATCTCTTGAAGGCGTGTGGCATTACGCAAGACACTCATATAAACAAAATAATTCACTATCTATACTATAATAAAAGGTGGAGGGATTTCGGCCCCTGCCACATGGCAGAATGTGCTTGCTCTGATAGCTTGTGTGTGTGTGTGTGTGTGTGTGTGTGTGAGAGAGAGAGAGAGAGAGAGAGAGAGAGAGAGAGAGAGAGAGAGAGAGAGAGAGAGAGAGAGCATTTTTGGAGCTGCAGTGAATTTCGATAGGCTTCAGGGAGTGCTTAGTGCTCATCACTGAGTCACTGCTACAATGTATGTTCAAGACAATGGAACTTTACCTACCCAAGTGGCGTATCAACTCTCTTGCTACACTACATAATGGGACAGGGCGAAAGGGGAAAATTTGCAAATTGAAGAAGAGAAGCAGTGCAAGTGAGGAGGCAATGCACGGTGTTGAGCTTGCGGAGGGTAGCTATGGTCTTAGCAACTAGAGCAAGCTTAGTGAGGGACGCTTCGAGCTCGTTGGTGGCACTATGTCTCTCTCTCTGTGTGTGTGTGTGTGTGTGTGTGTGTGTGTGTGTGTGTGCAATGTCTCTTCGTTTACCCGTGCACCATCATCACCATGCTTGGAGGTCTACCCACTCCCAGCGCTTTGACCGCTCATGAAGTTATAGCAGCATAGGGATCCAGTATGATACGAGAGAGAGAGAGAGAGAGAGAGAGAGAGAGAGAGAGAGAGAGAGAGAGAGAGAGAGAGAGAGAGAGAGAGAGGCTACACTCCCCGTGCCCCTACCCAATCCTCCAAGTTCATATGTGCAACTACTTCAACAAGACCTTTTCATCTGTGCTAACTATGAAAACAACTAATTAAGGTCATACAGATAGAACTTAATTAAGAAAGTTTCATTCACACTTTATGAATACCAAAAAGAGAGAGAGAGAGAGAGAGAGAGAGAGAGAGAGAGAGAGAGAGAGAGAGAGAGAGTACTTTGCTTGATCTTCTTTTATGAAATTTGTCAAGAGTGAGGAGCTTGAGGGTAAAGAGGGGCCATGCCGCCGTCGAAGGCGGTGCAATTTTACTAGTGATATTAATAGTCAAGGGTTGTTGGAAAACAACGTAGTGCTTGACACTGCCTTGGTCCACATGTATGCCAAGTGTGGTGGAGTTTGGAAAGCACGAAAAGTGCTTGAGGAGCACCATGTCCGGAATGTCGACTCTTGGAATGCACTGGTTGCAGGATATGGCAAACAGGGGCATGGCGAGGAAGCTCTGGGCACATTGATATGTGCAAAAGAATCAAGGGCTGTTGAGACAAAAAACCATGCTTAGCAATGCCTTCGTTGTCATTTATGCCAAAAATGGTTGAGGAGCTGCTTGTGCGAGATGTCCTCTCTTGGAGTGCAATGATTTCTTACTATGCCCAATAGGGGAAGGGCCACAAAGCTCTGGGCTGTTTTCAGCGAATGTGAAGTGAGGGCGTCTCTCGAGATGAAAACATGATTCTTGGCACTTGTATGCCAAATGTCGTCTACTTCAAAAATCATAATAAGTGCTGGAGGAGTTGTCTATTCGTGATGTCATCTCTTGGAATACATTGATTTTTGGATAGGGCTAGGAAGCTTTGAGCAATTTTCAATAGATGCGAACCTATGCTTGCATCTCGAAGGCGTGTGGCACTAAGGAAGATGCTATTATGGGTAAAAGAATTCACAATGATCTTAATAGTGAGGGGATGTTGGGAAAAAAAGGTAGTGCTTGGCACTGTCTTGGTCGATGTGGTGCACTTCAGAGCACAAAAAGTGCTTGAGGAGCTTCTTGTTTGGCATGTCAACTCTTGGAATGCACTGATTTCAGGATATGCCAAACAAGGACAAGGCGAGGAAGCTCTAGGCTATTTGCAGGGGATGCAAATCGAGGAAATCTCTCCATATGAAGCCACCTACGCTTTCATCATGAAGGCATGGGGCAATATGCAAGACATTGATATACGCAAAAGAATTCACAATGATATTGCTAATCAGGGGCTGTTGAGTGCCTTGGTCGATATGTATGCCAAAGATTGTTGCAGTTGTGTGTGCGCAATGTCGTCTCTTAGAGTGCATTGATTTTTGGATATGCCCAACAAGGGCAACACCACAAAGCTCTGGGTTGTTTTCAGGGTATGTGAGGTGAGGGAATCTCTTTAGATGAAAACAGTGCTTCACATTGCCTTCGTCAATATGTATGCCAAATGTGGTCTACTTCAAAAAGCACAAAAAGTGCTTGAGGAGCTACTGGTCCACGAGGTCATCTCTTGGAGTGCATTGATTTTTGGATATGCTCAAAAGGGGTAGGACAAGGAAGCTTTGGGCTATTTTCAGCATATGCAAATCGAGGACATCTCTCCAGTTGCAATCACGTATGCTTGCATGTCAAAGGCGTATGGCACTACGCAAGATGCTTATATGGACAAGCGGATTCACCGTGATATTAGTAGGGGGTACCAGTTGGCGTTAATTTCGTAAAAAAGCGGAATCTCAATTGATGCCAAGCAACACAGCGGACACGAGGCAGGGCTGTGAGGCCGCAATTGAGGCAGAGCTGTGAGCGACAGACGACCCTGCAGAGGGCACAAAAGCGAGGCAGGGGAGTCGACAGACGAGCTGGCCGTTGTGGGGACGCGGATGGCATTAACAATTTTTTCCTATGCGTGTGCGACGTTTCGTTGCAATGAAACTGGAGTGGCGGATTGGCTAGCAGAGTCCCTTGCGTGCCATTCTTCTGCAGGTCGTGCATGTTCGAATCTTGAGTAACCCTTTTATAGAGAAAGAGAAAGAGAGAGTTCTGAACTCGAAGGCCTGGGGCAATGGAATCTAGAAGAATCTCGCAATGAAACGAATATAATACCAACGCTACCAGTAGACTAAGTGGAAAATATAGTGCTAAGTGGAATTAGTTAGGGGACGTTGGAAGAAAATATAGTGCTTGGCACTAGCTTGGTCGACATGTATGCCAAGTGTGGTGCACTTCAAAAAGCGAGAAATGTGCTTGATGAGCTTTGTGTCCGGAATGTTGACTCTTGGAATGCACATATTGCGTGATTTGTCTAACAGGGGCAAAGCGAGACGGCTTTAGGCTATTTTCAGCAGCAGGGATGCAAAGTGAGGACATCTCTCCTAATAAAGCCACCTACGCTTTCCACCTATGCTTTTGCCTTAAAGGCCCATGTGAAGACGATGATATCTTAATCGAGGGTTATTGAGAAAAACATCATGTTTGGCAATGCCTTTGACGATATGTATGCCAAAGATGACTGAGGAGCTGCATGTGTCTCTTGGAGTGCACTAGTTTATGGCTATGCCCAACAGGGGCAAGGCCACAAAGCACTGGGTGTTTTTCAATGGATGCGAGGTGAGGGCATATCTTCAAATGAAAATATGGTGCTTGGCACTGCCTTGGTAGACATGTATGCCAAATGTGGTCTACTTTAGAAAGCGCAAAATGTGCGTGATCTCTTGGAGTGCATTGATTTTTAGACATGCCCAAAAGGACACGGCTAGGAAGCTTTGAGATGTTTTCAGCAAATGCATATTGATGGCATATTTTTAGCTGCAATCACCTATGCTTGCATCTTGAAGGCGTGTGGTGGCACTACGCAAGATGCTAATATGGGAAAAAGAATGCACAACGATATTATTAGTCAGGGGCTATTGGGAAAAAAACGTAGTGCTTGGCATTTCCTTGGTCGACATGTATGCCAAGTGCTGTGCACTTCAAAAAGCACAAAAAGTTATCGAGGAGCTTCATATCCGGAATGTCAACTCTTGGAATGAACTAATTGAGGGATATGCTGAATAGGGGCAAAGTGAGGAAGCTCTAGGATATTTTCATCGGATGCAGAGCGAGGACTATTTGCTGTGGACGTAAAGCTCTTGGCTATTTTTAGCAGATGAAATGGGTGTTTGTATGTATGCAGGAATGGCGGATGTGGTGCGTACATATGATGTAAGCATTTGCACACCACATGTTTTAACCTCTTATGTGAATACTTCGAACATCATGGAAAGATTGGCCCACTTTGAAGTAGATTGTGACTATGCAAATTGATAGCATTGTGTAGTAGTAATTAATGTCTCTTCTCATGGAGTTCTCATGTCTGTGTAGAAGGTATGTTTCAAGGTGCTAGCTTTGCCAAGGTTAGAATTTAAACGTCATGATGGAATACACCATGTGCTACAGCCTACTATAATGCAAAAGATATGCAAATTCTAAGATTCGTCATCTCAAAAAACGCTAAGATTCTCCATTCGACGTAAGAAAACCTTTTGTGATATTTGTTATGTTGTTTTTTTTCTTTTTTGCAAAACTCACAATTGTGAATGAATTATATTGATCATCTCAATAAATTACAAGAACTTGTCATGCTCGTGCCGAGCCATGACACCATGCAGAGACCAAACTTACATCAGCTATCTGGGGAGCCACCCCTAACGACCTGCCCCCATGCGCCATACTTGTTATGTTGTTATAGCCACCAACTTCTTCATGTGTGAGTTCACATATGCTCTATTAAGAGTATGAGATCTATGTGAATTTTGTGAGTGTTTCACTTTTCACTACCCAATGCCTTCATCTTTTGTCTCGCACATGCCTTCATCTTCATGACTCTCCTAGCGACCACACACATTCAATTTTTTCATGTTTAGGAGCTTTACCTCTTGTGCTTTTGATCATTCACCAAACATGAGAACTCCATGAAGAGAGCAGGCACAAAGTGATGAAAAAACTAAAAAAACTCACTACTTGGCTGATGAATTGAGATAAGTAATGCTCTTCTAGACTTGCTGAGCAATCGGAGCCTCTTTACAACATAGAATGCAGCGCGACAAACTCATTGTGAAAAAGTAGCTTTAGAACAACAGATAGTTTTTCTGCCATATATGGCAAAGATGCTCTGGCAAAATGTGAATGCTAGCAATGCTTGTGCAGCTTCATGTTTTACCTCATAGGGATTAAAATGCTTTTCTATCTAGATCATTGTTGATGCACTGGATTAAAATACATCAATTTTTTTTGTATGATATGGGTAGCTTACCTGTTAAGCCACTTGAGAGCCACTTATGGACTCATCAAAGAATAATAACATCCACTACTTGAGAGTTTCAATGGTGATGTTGAGATGCCTCTTTTGTCCCCACTCAACACTCGGCTATACCAACCACCCTGTACTATATTTATGCATTCCTGGAGACCATTTCTCATATATTGTTTTGCACTCTTCATTGCTTCTCAAATGAAGTCATGCTATAAGAAAGCTATAGATGGGCCGATTATATTGGTGTCTCATATGTGGTCAATGTGGCAATGATAAAGGCATCATGAGTTACATAGGCTTATTCCAATGCATTCAAGCACCATTGTGAGATGTCATGATTGAAAGCAAGACGTCAATAAAGCCAAGGCAATGAAGATTTTTTTAAGTAAGAGATGCCCACTTACTTACAGAGTTGCCATGTGATAGATGCTCTCCTTGGGCATCAATGAGAACCTCGTCGGAGTCGACGGGTATCACAAACATAACCACATACACCAACAACCATACCATGCATATGTCTATTTTATCATAGTCACACAAAGCTCATTTGCAATACGCAAGACACTGATATGGGCAGAAGAATTCACGATCATATTGTTAGTCATGGGTTGTTAAAAGAAAACATCATGCTTTCCAATGCCGTGCTCAACATGTATGCTAAGCACAAGAAATGCGTCAGGAGCTACCTATCTGAGATGCCCTCTCTTGGAGTGTTCTGATTTTGAGATATGCCCAATAGGGGCACAACTTGCATCTCTTGAAGGTGTGTGGCACCACTCAAGATGTTGATAGAGGCAAAAGATTTTAAAATGATATAGTTTGTCAGGAGATGATGAAAGAAAATGTGGTGCCTGGCGCTTCCTTGGTCAACATGTATGCCAAATGTGGTGCACTTTAGAGAGCACAAAAAGTGTCTAAGGAGTTGCCTCTTCCGGAATGTCATCTCTTGGAGTGCAATGATTGCCTAGCATGCCCACCAAACAGGGTCAACGCGAGGTTGATTTCAGGCAATGCAGACTAAGGGAATGTCTCCAGTTGCAATCACCTATGCTTGCATCTTGAAGGCGTGTGGAAGTATAAAAGACACTGACATGTGGAAAACTATTCACAATGATATTTGTTAATCAGGCGTTGTGGATAAAAAATATCATGATTGACAATGCATTGGTCGAGATGTATGGAAACTTGAGGAGCTGCCTATGTGAGATGTCGTCTCTTGGAGTGCATTGATTTTTGGCTATGCCCAACAAGGTCATGACAACAAAGAATGGGGCTTTTTTTAGCAGATGCAATGTGAGGATGTCTCTCCAATGAAATCAACTATGCTTTGGTCTTGAAGGATATGCTTCTCTCCCTCCCTCTCTCTCTCTCTCTCTCTCTCTCTCTCTCTCTCTCTCTCTAACCATATAGATCCATTGGGGGCTAAAAGAAAAAAAAAGCTTGGCCCACTGCCTTGGTCAATATGTATGCCAAAATGTGGTGCACTTCAAAAATCACAAAAAGTGCTTGAGGAAATGCCTGTCCAAGAAGTCCTCTATTGGAGTGCATTGATTTTCAGATATTGTAGGGTGAGGAAGATTTTGTTTGTTTTCAGTAAATGCAAAATGAGGGCATCCCTCTAGTTGCAATCACCTATACTTGCATCTTGAAGGTGTCATCACTTGGAGTGCATTGATTTCTAGTTACGTCCAATAGCAACATGGCCACAAATCTGTGGGATGCAAAGTGAGGGAATCTCTCCACTTGCTTTGGTTTTGAAGGATATGTTTACCTGAGGTACTTGCTGTCTCTCTCTCTCTCTCTCTCTCTCTCTCTCTCTCTCTCTCTCAAACACAGAGAGGACCAAGCAGGTTTGGGCTGTTGTTAATAGATGTGGATCAAGGGCATCTCTCCATTTGAAATCACCTATGCTTGCATCTTGAAGGTGTGTGACACAATGCAAGAATCTGATATGTGCAAAAGAATTCACAATGATATTGCCAATAAGGGGCTATTGGGGTGTTTTGAGAAGATGCAAAGTGAGGACATCTTTTCAAAAGAAAATTTAATGGATGGGAGATTTTACACATGAGTGGATGTGTGATATGTTCAACCTTGCACTTCAACATGGTATGCCTTATGATTGGATTACTAATTGTGTCAAGCCTTTGCGTAAAGGAGGGGATGTAACGAATGTAAATAACTACCGGACTATAATGATTGGGTCTCTTATGGAAAAGTTGTATGGGTGCATAATGGAGATAAAACTGAGTGATTGGGCTGAAGAGAATGGCAAGGTGCAAAAGCACAAGCGGGTTTTTGTTGATGCCATAGCACCATTGATCATCTTGTCACTCTTCTGTTCTCATGGAGGAAAGTTGATTGAAAGGAAAGCGATTATATTGTTGCTTTGTGGACTCTAATAAAGCTTTTGATATTATTCCATGTAACAATATGTGGAGAAGGATGGAAGAAGTCCAAGTGCCAAGTGAGTTTATGCTTGTGGTTTCTCAAATCTATGAGAAGATGATGTGTCAATTGTGCATGGCAAGAGGAATTGCAAAAACAGTTTCAAGCACGATTGGGGATAAACAAGGATCACAAACTCTCTTTGTTCTATGCATCGATCAATTGGAACAAATGGTACTTGAATTTATGCAAGAAGAAGGCATTGAAGAAGTCACTATTTGCAATGCGATAATCATGCTTTTGTTGTATGCGGATGATGTAGTGCTTCTAGCACACACTTTAGAGGATGCACAAAATCTTATGGTTTTCCTTGAGAACTTTTGCTTGTATAGTGGGTTGATTGTGGATGAGATGTCATTAGGTAAGATGAGGCTCTATATCGAGTAAAGCCTCAAAGAAAGTACCTTTTGATGAAGACTAGCATGGAAGCATGAGCTTTGGTCAATATTCACCTTTTAGGTCTAATAAATAAGGATCCTATAATACAAATCTTTGTAGCTCCTAATTTGTTGGCTAAGGATTCAACTTTGGTCAACTTGGGTTAAGGATCCAACTTTGGTCAACTTGGCTAAGGATCCAACTTTGGTCAACTTGGGTTCAAGATCCTCTTTGCAAGTTCAAGGTACCTAGGCTGTCATATGCAACATGCATATGTTTGAGGCTCATTGAAATTGGACCTTGAAGTTAAGGCCCATGGCAAGTGAATCTTTTACTCAAGGTCGAGCCTCTCATGGAAGTACCCCATGAAGAGTTCAACCCTAGCAGTTTGAGAAACAAGGTCCCATGCCTCTTGGTTGCTTAGGTGTTCCTTTCTTGCAAGTGCTAGATTAAGGGGGCATCAAACTGATAATTGAGTCCCTAGTTAATAAGCTCAGTTGAGGCTCAAAATGCTTATGCTCATTCTCAATTGAAATCTCAATATCAACGTGGAAGGGAGCTAAAATGAGCTTCAACTTGGAATGTAGCCTTGGGATTTTGACAAAAAGGCTGCTAGAAAAAGAAGATTTATGGTGGTTAGGATGTGCACACAAGAAATCTATGTACATAGAAATCTAGAATGAGCTCATTAGGTTGAAAGAGCTAGAAACCTAGAACTTAGTGTACTAAGGCTCATGTCCTTGATGTGCATTAGCATATAGAGGTCATGGGCCATGAGCTTGAACTTCACATACTGAAACCCAACTTTCATTTTCTATATCCACTATATGGAGGTAAGGCTCAAATATTTAGTCTATGAGGCTCAAAGATTTAGCATAAGCCTCACTTACATGTTCTATAGTAGCTACATTAAGCTCATGAAACTAGACTCACATTGGAGTGCTACACAAGAATATCAAGGCAAGGCTTGAACTTAAGTTCAAATCTCACTTGCTAAAACCTTGAAATTCAAGTATCAATCCCCAACTAATTATCCTAAAGCATACGAATGTGAGTATTGGACTAAGGAAGAATATTTAAATTCAAGTGTAAGACCCCACATGATTGTCTTAAGTAAGCATACAAATGTGAGTCTCCAATGAAGAAGCAGCTTGGAAGTTAGTTCAAATCTCTATCTCAAGGATTTGTTAGAGGATCATATTTAAGTTCCAACCTCCACTAAGAAAGACCCATGAGCCACTTAAGTTCAAGACTCTTCCAAAGCCTCAAACTTAAGTGTGAGCCTCTACCTTCGAGGATCCTAAGTAGAGGCTAAAACTAATTAAATTTGAGTCTTTATTGAAGCACATGTTCTAACCTTTGCAAGTTTAAGTTCCATTTTCTCACGGTTGCTTAAAGGCTCGAGCTTGAGTTTGATCCTCCTCTAAGAAGGTAGAGGCTCAAGCTACTTAGATTTGAGCCTATATTGAGGCACAAGTTTAGGGATTTAGCCTCAAGTCTCTACCTTAGAGGCTTCTTAAAGGCTCGAACTTAAGTTCGAGCCTCCTTTGGGGTAGAGGCTCAAGCTAGTTAAATATGAGCTTATACTAAAGCACATGTTTATACATTTATTGCTCAAGGTTAAGTTGAAGCCTCTCCCTTGAGGCTACTTAGATTTCAAGACTCCTTTGAGGTAGAGGTTCAAGAAACTTACTTTTGATCTTCTAGTGAAGCTCAAGTTTGGACCCTATTTAAGGTTAAGTTCAAGTCTCTCCCTTTGAGGTTTCTTAGAGGCTCAAACTTAAGTTGGAGCCTCCTCTCAAGTAGAGGTTCAAGTTGCTTAAATTTGATCCTCTAGTGAAGCAGAGAGGTTGGACCCTATTAAAGGTTGAATTGAAGCCTCTCCCTTTGAGGTTGCTTGAAGGCTTGAACTTAAGTTCGAGCCTCCTCTCAAGTTGAGGCTCAAGCTGCTTAAATTGGAGCCTCTACTGAAGCGCTTGTTCTAGCCTTTGCTATTGTTAAGTCCACCAAGCCTCTCCATTCGAGGCTGCTTAGAGGCTCGAACTTAAGTTTGAGCCTTGTCTCAAGTTGAGGCTCAAGCTGCTTGAATTGGAGCCTCGGCCCTCTACTAAAGCGCATGTTCTAGCCTTTACTATGGTTAAGTCCAAGCATCTCCCTTCGTAGCTGCTTAGAGGATCGAACTTAAGTTTGAGCCTCTTCTCACGTTGAGGCTCAAGGTGCTTCAATTGGAGCCTCTACTGAAGCGCATGTTCTGGACTTCACTATGGTTAAGTCCAAGCCAAGCCCTTCGCAGCTGTTCAAGCCTCTCCCTTTGAGGCTTCTTAGAGGCTTGAACTTAAGTTCAAGCTTGTGATGACGTAGAGGCTCAAGCTACTTCAATTTAAGTCTCCACTCAAACAGAAGTTTGAAATTTTATTGTGAATTTAAGCTCAAACCTCTTCCTTCACATCTGCTTAGAGAGGCTAGGGTAGAAGCTCAATTTTCTTAAATTTGAGCCTTTATTGAAGCACAACTTGGGGTCATTTACTAAGGTAAGTCCAAGCTTCTCCCTTAAAGGCTCCCTAGACGTGTGAACTTAGGTTCGAGCCTACTCTAGATTAGAGGCTCAAGCTACAAAGTTGCTTAGAATACTAATATTTAGTGTAATCCCACCTTCAAAATTTGAAAATTAGCTTTTTAACAAAGTTGTAGGAAGGAAAATCTACAGGTCCTTGAGATTCTAGTGTATTTATTTGCAAACAAATATCTGTACCTATTATATTTTCACTAAAGGTTTTCTAAGATCTTTAAGAAAACAAGTTTTGTTTGAGTACTACTAGTAGTCTTTAAGCACTTTGTATTCACCTAGGCAAAATTAATTACCTATCGAAATGTAGTTGTACTTGGCAGTCTGATGGATACAGGCAGTCTGATGGATACAACTAGCGTGGTCCCCATGTCAAGCATCCCTCATCCCATCTAGTCTATCTACCTCTTATGTTCGTCAACATGTATGGGCTTATTAGCATGCTCATTGCTGCACTTCCCTCAATACCTATTATCTCTCTCTCTCTCTCTCTCTCTCTCTCTCTCTCTCTCTCTCTCTCTCTCTCTCTCTCTCTCTCTCTCTCTCTCTCTCTCTCTAGCGCGCGCTCTCTCTCAAGTGCACGTGCGAAAAGGCCCGCATGCACATCCAAAGGCGCAACAGTTATATCATTCAAATGTAGAAGTTCTTTATGCACAATGCAAACATTCAAACTTGCAATGTTAGAAAAAAACCGGGGTACAGTGTATTTTAACCGGCTAAAATCATAAAATCCCGGTTAGATTTTGAGCTTGCCTTTAAGAAAACCGTCAAATTTACACAAGTTTTAGTGTAAATACCAGCAAAAGCTTCAAATTTTGACTAAAAACAGGTAAAATTTCAAGTTTGCCCTTATTTTCTTCGGTTAAGAAAAATGTATTTTTCTAGCCCTGAAATTTCAAAGAGTCCAGACTCTGAGCGGCATTGAAATGATAAACGAGTAGATGAATGTACGTCTAATAATGGCAAGTGATAAACGAGTAGATGAAGTTTGAACATACAAGTTTTGAATGTACGATTCTTGCGGGTTTCTCTCTAGCCATTTCTTTTCAATGCTCCCTTGTGGTTGTCCTTCACAGCCAGCCCCTAGCCAAGGCCTCCATCCACCTTTTCAGTAGCACAGAGTTCTGCAGTAGGTTTCCCACCTTCTTGGGCCTGCGATTTAGCCCTTAAGGCCCTATGCACTTGCTTACCCTGCATTCTAATGCCTATTCATATGAACATACTTGCCATCCACGATCACCAACACCAAGGTCGGAGCTACGCCTGTAAGGTCGGGCATCCCATGGCACCGGGTGTTCCTTGCTTGCACCAGGCAATGTATGTGTGATGCTATAACCAACAAGTTGTTTCTGGGTGGTGGTGCAGTCGGAGCTAGTTTCCGCCAACAAGCTGTGGGAGCTCTAGAAGGTAAAAGGTGTAGCAGGTGGGAGCTCTAATGGACAAGCTGGGCAACAAGAAGTAGCAGAGCCCCGTTGGGATTGAAATGGTCAAGCCAAGCATAAGAGAATTTCCTATGGAAATATAAGGTCCTCGAAGCGATGGCTATGGTCTAGAACAGACAATGATGCAAGGGCTGACGCAGGGGCTTTGTAATTTAATTTCGCTTTAATTTGAATTCAAACCTAACGTTGCTTTACAAGCTTATTGTGAAGGCAAGTCAAGCCTCGTCAAAACTAATGGCACTTCAAGTAGTGACTTCAGACCTTTGCTCGAACGTAAGTTCATGGAGACCTCATGCACATGCATGTGTGAGACCTATGCACATTTCTCTAGCCACAAAAAGGTCACAAATGCGCATTCTAATTCTACGCCCATGATCTTGAGAACAACATCTTTTATTTGCTAGGTCTTAGCAAACTTAAGTTTGCTACTAAGACCTCATGCACGTTGTTCTAGCCATAGAAAGGTCACAAATGTGCATTCTACTGCTACACCCATGAACTTGAGATCAAGTTATTGTATTTTCTAGGTGATTTTTGAGGTGTCAGAGTCTTTGAGGTCGATGGTATGTTGTTTCAGTTGATGCGGAAAGTTGCAATCGAGTCAACCCTACAACATGGGTGGGAGGGGAGTATTACCATGATCCCTATGAAAGGGGCTTCATGGTAGCTCAAACCTGATCGGGAGCAATGCATATCTCACTCAGAGGCACGTGCAGGGCCATGCATTTTCCATGTGCATAGGGTATGGCGATATACCTCAAGGCTTGAGTTAGAGGCTTGAGTCAGCATCTACAACTACACAAGAATTTTTAGAAGGCCTCAACATGAGGCATTGGGAAAGAATGAGATTAGGAATCGTTTGGGTGAGTTCTCCCCTCAATATTAGTACTACTTCCAATGATGCTCGTGCTTATGTTGGTGACGTACTAGCATGCACATTCATTGAGCCTTTTTGCATGCATTGTTGTTTATCTACATTCTTTAGTACCTACAATCAGTGATCCCACACTAAGCTAGGGATGTGCAATAACAAAAGTTCCCAAATGAAGTAAACAATCAAAATTTGTGTATGTTCTTTGTAAACTCACAACGATTTGAGCATAATCTGGAAACCCACAAGGCCTTGAAATTCCTTGCGTCTACTTTTTCACACAAGAAACAAACCCTTTTTCATGTAGCAGCCTTTCCTGTTCAATATGGTGAGCTAATGCTTGGGAGGGACCGCATACCTAGGTAGTTGTGGTTGGGGACAAGTGCAATAGGTCATGGTGTTGTGGTATGATGTGGGAAGTATAGTGGGAATGCACCAAAAGTGCATTATGATTGATCTTTATTATCTCCCCTTTGGGCTCACTTATAATGTATCCATGGTCACTCATACATGTTTAGATAGAAAACACAAGCAAACATAGTCTACATATCACATCTCCAACCATGCTTCAACGAGTGGGAAAAACTTCACATTGTATGCTCTAGTGTTGAAATGAACACTATACATTTTGTCCCTTATTTGCCAAAAGATCCTAAGTCCCTCTTTGGTGTTCCAAACACTATTATTTACAACATCTAATACAAGAAACTTCACATGCATTAACATATATTGAATAATGCTCCATAACTTTCTTATGTGCAACAACTTGGCATACGTAATCTCTCCCAACTAACTTGTGTAGTAAAGAATTGTCCCAACTTTGTGCATTTTTCCCAAAATTCCTAAATATGTGTTAAAATATTATCCTCCAAAGAAACCATTGCTGAGCTTGAAAAGGAGGTGAGAAGGACGGGGATAAAAACCACTCCACTTCGTCTTCGTCAAAGATGCAGAAGTGTTTCCAACATTGAAATCCTCGGTTGGAAGTGGAGGTCTTAAGTGCAAGATTCGAGAAATAAGGTATACCGTTTTAATACATATTCTTGTTGTAACAAAGTATTGATTATTAGCTAATCAAAAATATGTTTTTGTAGAGGCATTCTTCATCCTGAAAAGGAAAATATTGATCCTCAAATGGTCAAATCTTCATATTCCTCTTTGTTTGCACCTCATCTTGCAAAAGAGATTTTGGACACATAAAATTTCAAGAATATAAAGCAGGATATAATCAGTGATTTTCTACAAAGCAAAACCATTGATACTTTAGATGTTCAAAGTGTCATAGATAATTGTGGCATCAGTCAAAAAGGATATTCAAGCATATTTAAATTAGTAAAGAGCCAGCTCAAAGATAAAAAGGTCTCATCTTCTATCTTACCTATACTAGCTGATGTATGTCAAGCACGACAAGGTCTCAACACTGAAGTTTCACAATACTTGGGTGATTCATATTTCATCAACCAAGAATTTAGAAATGTGGGACAAGTGGTACACTTTATGAATCATTTAATAATTTTTTCAATTTGCAAAATCTTCTAAAGAAAATGGTCAAATTTTATAATGTGACAAGTGAGGAGGTACAAGACAAAATAATCTTTGTGCTTAAGCTAGATGAATGTGAGATATTGAAGCAAAAAAAGACAGAACGAGTCACCATAACCCTGATGAATAGAGCACTTCAGGAGTAGCACAAAATCTTGTGAACAACGATGATAGCTTCGGTGTACAATCAGAGAATGATATATGGTGGCTAGGAGCTTTTGAGGTATACAAAATTTTAAGCTTTCTCTAGTTAATGTATCAAGTAATATTAGTAACAAAAAGTCATGTATGCAGGTTGACAAAGAAGATCATGACATTTTGTACTGGACATTTCACCAAACAGATATTCCTGATGTCATTTGTAGACAAAAAAAGGGAGAACTTCTTCATGTTGAAGATATTGGAAGCTTCCAAGTAGAGTGGCATCTTGCTGGTGATCTCAAGACACTCAAGTGAATGTATAACATTGCAAAAGGTGCTAGCTCTAAATCACCTTGTCTATATTGTATGAACAAAGCTCACTCTTTGAGCTTGAAGCAACACAATTGAAAACCCTCTAGAGCTGATGAGGATCCTAACCTCCGAGCCATTCTTGATATTCTACTTTCGCATGTCCATATATGTATATTGCATGCATTGTGAAGGATTGTTGAGAAGCTTGTATATTTATACATTGAATATGCATGGAAGTTGAAGCCAAAGACTGAGTCAAGAAAAGCAATTGAAAAAATAGAGCAAATACTATCAGAGATGGGGCTCCACGGAGGTAAAGTAAAGATAATTTCTTGTCAAAAGCGTTCAACATCATCACATGACGTTCCAGTAAAACCAGGTGTGAAAGCTCGTAGGTTTTTGTCATTTCATGGTGAACTGGGCAAAATCAACAAGAGTCGTAATTGCTCAATGGTAAAGTATAAGCAGTGGAAGAAGCTTCATAATGCTATTACAGACCATGCTGATAATGGAAAGGCTAGGAATTGCAAAGCAAAAGTGTGGATGGCTCTAGATGAGGTTTTCTGCTTACTTGACAAGAAAGAATGGATAGACAACGACAACATGAAATTAAAGATATCCCTTCAAGATTTTGGTAAAAGCATGCAAGATGCATGGAGTACTCAAAGCATTACCCACTACATGGTAATTCATACTTTTCTTCTTACAACTATTTGATTTGTATAAATATAATTATTATGACATGCAACGTAACATATTTTACATGATCATATGCCCTAGTTCACAAAGCAATATGGATGTCTTGCAATATGGTCCACTCAAGGAATGGAAAAATTCCATACTTTTGACACACTCAACACGGCGAAGGAAAAAACAGAGTGAATAGCTTAAAAGAAGTATTTTTTTGGTTCTATAGAAGAGTCTTACTACGAATAAGGGAGAATAAAATTTCTAGAAACAAAAAACAAGCTCTTGCAATAAATATATCCAAAAAATTCAAAGACGACAGAGCTGGAAGGATTCTACTGCAGAAGCAACCTTACATCAGTGGAGATTGAAGAGAGTGAGAGATAAAAAAGTTTGGGTTCCACCTCAAGATCCAGAACACATTCTATAAAAGTGTATACTTAATAAAAATCTATTCTCAAATGATATCTTCAATGTCTTCAACATCTTCTTGATCTAAACTTGAAGTGCCCTCTTTGTATTCAACCTGCTTCAAATCATTGTGTCAAAGTAGAAATCATTTCCTGGAAGGAGAAATCTCTTTATAAATGTTCAATTCCCTTTGCAAGAGCATATCCAGTATATGCTAAATAATTTTGTGCAAGTGATCCTTGCATTGCATGACCATATCCAAAAACATTGATAGCACACTCTTTCTCCAAAAGTCTTACTTTGGTAGCATTTGGATGAAGAACATAGCCACCAAGATACTTTGACAATGTCTTGTATACAAACAGAGGTATATAACCATCAGAGGAGTACTTCCTGTGAAAAATAACTAAATCAGGACAAGCAAGGTACTTAATGTAGTGCTTCAGAGCAGCATCTTTGGTAAGATCAACGACTCTAGATGACCGTCTTAAGAACTCATCTTTTGGTGGTTGAATCTACAAACATATAAAATCAATTAATCATTAGAAACATTGAAAGGGAAAAAAAAAAACTTTAGCTTATACATATAAAGTGCTTACCGTAATGTTCTCATCTGACACAAGTTGATTGTCCTTCCAAAGATTTATCGAACCAACATTTTGTATTTTGAGATCTGGCAGCTCCTGAATGATTGGTACATCTTTATCTTGTTCATCTTCATTTTCCTATCCGCTTCTGAAAGATGAGGATCTGTTATATTCTCTTGTGCCTTGAGAAACTCTTCTTCGGTAGGCTCTTTATACTAAAGAGCTTCATCGAAACAAATCTCCAATGCTTTATGAGGCTCAAAGCAAACATCCAACTTGCCTTAAAGAGGATCTTTTCCTACAAAATCTTTGTATTTAACTGGCTCTTCATCAGTCCCAACATTATAGTTCAAATGTTGTGCCAAAATACCCACTCTTTTTCTACATCAAGAACTTCTTCATTGTCTTGTTCATCTTTGATCACTTCACTTGATTTAGAGTTACTTTCATCCCTTTCTGCTTCTTCATCATTACTATCTCTTAAGAACAAAAACACAATAAACCCCACACTTTTCTTTAATAGTTTACATTTGTGTTTGCACTTTGGACATTTTGGAAGATTTAGTTTGACATTTTCTGATAAGACGGAATACTTTTTGTTAAGCCTAGAGGATTGTGATTGAATCTTTTGAACCAAATCTATAGCAAGAATATATTCTTCATCAAGGTATAGTACCACTCTTGAATCCACCAATTGATCAAACTCTTTGTTGTACTACTGTAAAGCTTCTTTGTGAAAAATAAGAGTTTCTTCAAGTTCAAAAGAAGTATTAAACATTGTATAAAATGAATCATATGATTCCGTGGCTCCACAATCATATAGAAATTCTTGCAATAGAATCTCGGGATTGTTTTTATCTGTAATAACAAATGTCTATATTAGAAGAGCAAGGTCACAATGCAATTCTAAAAAAACTCTCTTGAATTATCGATGTATAATATACCTATGTCATGTGTATTCTGGGTAGACGTTACCAAATCATTATAGATAGATGAGATACCATCAGTTTGAGAGTCACGTTTTCTTTTCAAATCATCCATAACCTTTGGGCAAAGATTCTCTCTATCTCTCTCTCTCTCTCTCTCTCACACACACACACACACACACACACACACACAATTCATCTATATACATGCATGTATGTACTATGTAGATTAATATAAGTGTGTATATGTGGGTATGTGTGTGCATTTGAAATGCGTGTAGTCAATTCAAACTAAATGAATACTATACGACGCGATTCAAGTGCACTTAAACTATTGATGCTAGAGATGCACTTGAAATGCTTGAAAGTGACCTCCGACACAATTGAATTCATTCTTTGAGCATTTTAGGTGTATACAATGAGTAAATTATGAGGATATGTGTTGGTTTTCTTGCCCCATATCCTCTCTCATAGACAATAAGCTGATATCACAATTATTGTTTACAAATAATAAATTTCTATTGTATTTTTGGACCGACTACAATCGTGGTTAGACTTTGTTATTGCATTGAAAAAACCCTTTCTTAGAGTCTTGGATGCTAAGGTTCTGGCTATTCTGTAATAAAGAAAACCTAGGAACCCCTACTCGCTAATATACTAGATTCGTACTAGTAGCTTGTCAGGTATATTAGCTCCATCTGCCAAGATTCCATGCATTCATGCCGCTTTGCGGGCCTCATAGCAGACTTCAAAGCCCACTTATACCAAAGTTATATTAGTAGACAAAGCCACTAACAGTGTTAGAACCAAACCGACTGAAATTATAAAATCCCGTTTAGATTTTGAGCTTGCCTTTTAAGAAAATCGGTAAATTTGCACAAGTTTAGTGTAATTATCGGCAAAACCTTCAAATTTTGACCTAAAAACTCGGAGAATTTCAAGTTTCCCCTTATATTGATCAGTTAGGAAAAATGTATTTTTTTAGCCCCGGTCACTAAGCTTGGGAGAGCTAGACGTCCATGTCTATGAGGGTGACCATGATAGTGACGGAGGCTCCATCAAAGCATTAGGACTATTCTAGCACGATATGGAAGACACTGATTACAACTATTTACAAAGGTGGACATTGACATTGCTCTCCAACATGAATTATACTTTCTCGAACAACGCCCAACATCGGGCATCCTCCAACATTGATGATGATGATGATGATGATGATTTTAGTTTGACAATTATAGTGTTATAGTTTTAGTTTTTTCATATTGGCGTAGGGACATACTCGTAGAAACTAAAATATATTCATTACCTCAAAATATTCCCACCCCCACTTACAACCTGTCAGGACATTCTACTTCTCCTTCCTATCTCTATTGTGCCTTGCACGGCCAGCCCACCGAGATACCCTTCTCTCAGGTCTCATGCAAAGATCACACGCAAGAGAAAGATCCAAGCAACTTCTGCAACAGCAGACCGAGGAAAAGTAGGGTACGTGCCACCAATGGCTCCTCACGTGAGAGAGAGAGAGAGAGAGAGAGAGAGAGAGAGAGAGAGAGAGAGAGAGAGAGAGAGAGAGAGAGAGAGAGAGAGAGAGAGAGAGAGAGAGAGAGAGAGAGAGAGAGAGAGAGAGAGAGAGAGAGAGCCTTCCTTCCCTTCGGATCTTGTGAATGCATGTAGAGAAAGGCCTTCACTTCATCTGCGGTCGTTGGTTGCCTTCCCTCCAAGTCGATTGTCAATTTGCATGCAATCGGCTAAAGTTTAAACCACATAACAGTTCGGTATGCAACTCAGGGGCCCCTAACTCAGGTGCTTCCCTTGTTGCCCCCCGCCAAGTGGCCTCGTTAATTCTCTCAAGGCAGAGATCTTGATGAAGGTGACTCCTTGTAGACTAAGGTCTTCCTTTGCATCTGCTGTGAACAACACAGAGCTTCTCTGACACATCTGATCTCTCCACTCAAAAATAGGTGATTTGTGCCTCTCTTTGGACACACAATGAGGTGAAAACAACGCATAGTGTGATTGCATGTGTAAAAAAGGCTTGGGCCTTTCTTCTACGTATGCACGCTTGAGAGAGAATGAGAGAGAGAGAGAGAGAGAGAGAGAGAGAGAGAGAGAGAGAGAGAGAGAGAGAGAGAGAGAGAGAGAGAGAGAGAGAGAGAGAGAGAGAGAGCTGAGTGGAAGCGAGCACAACTTCTCATACTCTGCAGACAAACACAACACGGGCTCCGAGAGTAAGAGTGAGAGATACAGAGCAGATCGAGAGACATCGAATGCCATGCAAACGGGTAGTTATCTCCAACAATGTGAATGTTTGTCATTTTTAGGAGCTAGTTGGTTTTAAGTGGAATCTCTAATGATTCCACTCAAAACCATTTTTGAAAATTTGTTTGACATACTTCACCTCCTCACGCACCTTCACCCACCATGTGATGTGCTTTCACTATAGAGTAGAAGAGTCCACCTCACCTCCTCACGCACCTGCTTCACTCGTATAGCAAGCCAAAGTGGAATTCCACAAAACAAGAGAGAGAGAGAGAGAGAGAGAGAGAGAGAGAGAGAGAGAGAGAGAGAGAGAGAGAGAGAGAGAGAGAGAGAGAGAGAGAGAGAGAGAGAGAGAGTCCTTGGCATGGGCTTCTTCACATGCAAGAGACAGCGAGATAGAGAGCCTCGCAAGGAAGATGATGGAACTCAAGAACCGCCCACCACCTTCATGAGCATCAATAACAAGCATCCACATAGACAGATAACTCCACGTCACACCCTGCACATGCCAACTTTGCATCCAGAGAAGATTGGATAACGGTTGCCGAGAGAGATAGACACACCCCGCCAATGAGCAAAGAGAGCATCTTAAAAAGATGCCTCAAGTTTTTGGTTTTTTCAATGGGTCATACTTGTTCCTCTTTTAAAAAAATCCCAGTAATACACTGAAATATTCCCCTGCCCCCTACCCGCCAGCCTATGTTCCTCTTCGCCTTTGCCACCCTGCTCTATAGCTGCCCTCGCCGCCCACCTTTGCCGCACTGCTTCTCCCCTAGCGTCCATAGCCATGAACAACAGGGGGAGAGCCTCTTGGACTATCACTTGATGGTGATGACGATGCGAGGTCATGCAAAGCTCCCCTACACACCCTACTTTGCTCGATTACCTTCAGCACTGCTCTTGCTCTCTACCTACCACTCAATGCCCATCTTCCCTAACGCTCGGGAGAAGCAGACAAGTCCGTAGTGTCCACCGCTCCTGCTCTTGAGCATGGTGGTTGCCCATGAAGGTCAAGAGAAGAAGCTTCTTCAGAGCTCTCCACGATCCATGGCATGTTAGACAAGCATACACAAAGACTCAAACTTGCTTTTTAAAGAAACAACTTTTTTTTTCTGCCTACAGGATGTTATGGTATCTTCGAAAGATTTTGGCTTTTTTGAATTTTTCTACAATCATGGGTACGTACTTCATTTTATTTTTCTACAATCATGGGTACGTACTTCATTTTATTTTTGTAACTACATTGGAGAGTCTATCCACAGTGTGGTGTCTCTCTCTCTCTCTCTCTCTCTCTCTCTCTCTCTCACACACACACACACACACACCTACGCACACACACACACACACCCACGCGCGCGCACACACACACACACACACACCCACGCTCAGTCTTCTCTCTCTCTCTCTCTCACCTGCGTTGACGGGATGGCCACCTCTGCTGTTGCCGCTGCTGCCGCTTGCTGACGACGCTAACGGAGCTGCCTCTTCTGTCGCTGCTGTCGCTTGCTGACGACGCTGACGCTGACACTAACGACGATGCGGCACTTTTGCTGCTGACGAAGGGCAGCACGTCTGCTTGCTGACGACACCGCCTCTTCTATCCACAGCATGGTGTGTCTCTCTCTCACACACACACACACACACACACACACACACCCACGGTCAGTCTTCTCTCTCTCTCTCTCTCTCTCTCTCTCTCTCTCTCTCTCTCCTGCATTGACGGGATGGCCGCCTCTGCTGTTGCCGCTTGCTGACGATGCTAACGGAGCCGCCTCTTCTGCCGCTTGCTGACGACGCTACACTGACGTTGACGACGACGTGGTACTTTTTCTGCTGACGACGGGGGGCACTTCTATTGTTGATGACACCGCCTCTTCTGCTATTGACGACGGACGACACTTCTGCTGCTACTGGCGACCGACACCTCTGTTGCTGCTACTGGCGACTGGTGACGGGCTACTGCTAGCGACGTGCAGCGCTGCTGCTCTGCTGGAGCCGACCTGCAATTCATGTGGCTGCTGCTGCTGACGACGACAAGACCTATGTTGCGCTGCTGTGATGGGTGACCCTGCTGCGGCACGAAGGCGCACACAAAAGCACGAAACCCAAGGAGCAACAGGTGCACGTACGTGGCCCAGAGAGAGAGAGAGAGAGAGTAACGGTTTAAATTATTACCTTTTATATTTAAATTGTTATTGACAACTATAAAAAAGAAAGCGAAATTACACTATACCTTTTTTTTTCGAGCACTAGCGGATGGATGGAGAGAGAGAGAAGAAGAAGAAGAAGAGAGTCCTAATGTCGTAGGAAACTATCCCAAGAGACCTTAAAGAGAGTTGAACTCAAGACCTCTTAATCAAGATGGAAATCGCATAATCAATCTACCACACTTGGGCGATAGAAAATTATTAGACAAGCTGATATGTGATATAATGTTTAAAAGTTCTCAAGTTTTAGGTCCAAATTTGAAAAAAAAAAGGTTTTAGTAGAATTCGTAAGTATTTGTTGATTAAAACTTATAATCTATGTAATATTTTGCAATTTATTTGGTTGAGGATGTATTTATGAACCTTGTTTATTGCGAGTAAATGCGATGACTTTCTAGGTGAATGCATGTGCATGTGTGTGTGGATGGGAGGGTGTGTATCCTACTCTCATTGGATGTACTTGAAAAGCTATTTGTCTTTACAAAATATTTAAAATGCAACTATAGCTTTTCAGGTACATCCAATTAAAATACACACATACACACACATAATATATATATGTCTATTATATATGTATATTACATGCACTTATCTATTTGCTCATTTACACTCAATTGGTCCACAACCCTTTATGCCTTAGCCCACACTAGTAGATTTGCCTCGTTCCTATTGTCTGTCCAAGCCTCCAATTCCCTCCTCTCCTTCTCTTCCTGGTCCCCCCCTCGCGAGTCTATATATCTAAAATGAATTGGGACCCCTACCAAACAAGCACATATATGATTTATATTATCCACTATTATAAATGATAGTTAGATAAATAAGATGGTTATATGATACATATTATATGTTATAGCTAGACAAATACATTAGATAAATACAACCTCTAGACTTATCTATGTATGGACATGTGTGTGTATGTATACACACACTTTTTTAATTTATAAATATGGTATGTATACACACACACATGTCCATATATATATATATATATATATATATATATATATATATATATATATATATATATATATATATATATATATAGATAGAGAGAGAGAGAGAGAGAGAGAGAGAGAGAAAGAAAGATTTATCTGTGTGTTTATGTTTCACTGGCATATACTTGAAATGCTAGTTAGCCCTCACAACTATATTTTATTAGTGTGTATAGCATTTCAATTAATGTGTATAACATCTAAGTGGAAGTACACACATGTACATACATAGAGAAAGAGAGAGAGAGAGTTACCTGTGTGTAATTTATGTCTCACTGGCATATAATTGAAATGCTATTAAGGACTCACAAGTATATATTATTAGTGTGTATGGCATTTCATGTACATCTAAGTGGAAGTACACACACATACATACATACATATATATATATATATATATATATATATATATATATATATATATATATATATATATGCATATATATATACATACATGCATATATATATATATATATACATATATGTATATATATAAATATACATATACATATATATACATATATATATATATATATATATATATATATATATATATATATATATATACATATATATATGTATATATATAAATATAAATATACATATACATATATATATATACATGTATATATATATATATGTATATGTATATTTATATATATACATATATGTATATTTATATATATATGTATATGTATATTTATATATATACATATATGTATGTATATATATATATATATATATATATATATGTATATTTATATATATATATGTATATGTATATGTATATTTATATATATACATATATGTATATATATATATATATATGTATATGTATATTTATATATATATATATATATATATATATATATATATATATATAGAGAGAGAGAGAGAGAGAGAGAGAGAGAGAGAGAGAGATCTTGTGGTATTAAATCAATTCACTATTGTGATAAAGGTACTCTTCAAAAGAGAAAATGGCAAGAAAAAAACAAACCGCAAAGAGAAGTCGTGGCGGCCGTGTTTCTCAACCCTCAAGCACTAGAACAACTTCAGAAGTGCTTACTGGACCAAATGGTGTTAGTTCATCCCAAGAGACCCATATACCAAGTTCTAGTGTAAGTGTAAATTTACCAAGGAGACGAAGGGTTTCACAATATCTAGGTGTTCTAAGACAAATCAGAAAAGCACAAGATGCAACCACAAATTGCATTCCTAAAGCACCATTTGTCAGGATAGTGCGAGAGATAACATAAATGTGTAGAAGTAGGACCAGATGGATGGCTACAGTTGTTGCATGTCTTCAAGAGGCTTGTGAAGATTATCTTATTGAATATTTTAATGACACTTTCATTCTTGCAGCACATGCTCATAGAGTTGCAATTATGCCTGAAGACATGATAAGCTTAAGCATGCTTAGACACTATTATGAGCAATTTAGATATATGCCATCATTTGTAGATAAAAAAATGAAAGACATTCTTTTGATTCCTCCTGCAAGAAGGCCCAAATAGTTGAAAGTAGAAGAATGACTGAAAAAGACATACATAGTAGAGATACCAGGTTGAACCAAGACAGAATTGAGAGGCTAAAATTAAAATAGGATGACCATGAAGAGTTAAAGAGAAAGTCTCAACAATTGGAGATTTTGCAAAGAGAAGAAAAGGTTTTAAAGACTTTAAATGCTCTTGGTCCAAAGGTCGAGGTCTTAATGAAAGGCGATAACCATGTTGCCTTTGTCCCTTTGGAAGCTCAAGATGTCCAAATATTGAAGAGCTTTGACAATGACATCTCTGATACCCTTGTCATGATTTTTCTAAGGTAATATATTTTTTTGGTTTTTAATGAAGGGCTCCTTTCACCCTTTGCTTTTATGATACTAACTCAAGTGTTCAATTGCAGGATGATCAAAGAAGAACTTCTTGAGGGCGCACAAGATGAGGTGTTTATAATTGACTGTCAAATCTCTTATCGTTTAGATGAAAGAAAGTCTCCCCAAGAGCTTATAGCTTGGTTTACCCATTGCAATCCAAGTGTGAGAAATATTATTTTGCCATATATCTCAAGGTAAATCATTGTTTTGTACTACAACAAGTGTTGTCAATTGTGAAATTTATTTTTGTTTATCTTTTTTATAGGAACCATTGGAGTCTTGTCATGCTAGACATGCAAGAAAAAGTAGTTCTATATCTGAATTCTATTGAAAAAACAACACACTTGGATATCAAAGGGTAAGAAATTTAAAGTCCTTACAAAAAGTATTAAGCAAAAAGATTTGAAGTATTATAAACTGTTTCAATAGTTGCGTCAACATCTTACTTGCAACCATTGAAAGCTTCTATGCTTTGGGCAATATTTTAAAAGAGGTTATATATCGAAAGATTCAGGTTTGAGTTCTCTTTCTTGTACTAAGCTCGTGTTGTTTTTGTAAGTTTCTTTTGTCTTATGAATTATTTTGGTTGACAAGTACCACAACAAAAGGACAATCATAAGTGCGGATGGTATTTACTGTATAATGCCAAAGCCATGTTGGATCATGTTTACAAAAGCGAGACCTCTCAGGTCTATTTCTTTATAACACTTAATACACAAATAGTATAGTTGCTTTGACTCACAAAATTGTTTTTGTATCGTAGCTTTCTATTACAACATACACAGAGCTTGATGTAGCACATTTTTGCATCAAGAAAATTGAAAGCATGATATATATTTTCAATGCGAATAGTTGGAGTAATTGCAAAGCTTGCTCAAAGGAAAAGCTAGAGTTTGATAGAAGAGAGGCCACAGATGATGACCTATCAAAGTTTTTCAAAGAGATGGAGTGGTCTGAAGATGAATATCATCTCGCAGAAGAATCACCATCACAAAAAGAAGAGATTTACAAAAAAGATCCGCCGATTGACCCTCATGTAGAAGAATTTGTTGAAGACGGAGACTTACAGAAGTCGCCAATGCCAGAACCATCAGTAGTAAGCACCTCATGAAAGGACCAAAAAGAGATTGAAAGTGACAATGTATTTGAAACACAATAAATGTATTTGAAGTACTTTTTGTATTAAAAAATCTTGCTTTAGATTAAGGCCTTGTCTTTACCTTCTTCGTATTTGAATTGTTGTACCTAAGTGATAATTATAAAGACTACATTTAAATATATGTCCTTGCACTTCATATGCTTCTCTCTTCTCTTGGATACCTGTCAAGATAAAGAATTATGTTAGTAAAAAATCTTTATGTTGCATGTAAAGGTGTCGTTTTGATGGAACTACTTACTTGTCTACCATTGATCTGAAAGGAAAAATCTTGGGGAAGATCAACTTCATCTTCATTTATCAAACCTTGTCAAAGTTGTAGAAGATTGCACTCTCCACCAATAGATAGAGTGGTTTGAAGTTCTTCATTCATCCACACATCAATGTGCACTAAAGGATTGCCTTGCATATTTTGAAGGTCTTGATCCAATATCACAGGAACACCATGCACTCTATGAGATCTCTGATAGTAAAATGTCATGATAATGTTTTGACTTTTTATCATGTACTTCACGTTTACACTTGATGCATCCACTTTGAAATCAATTCCATTAGAATGACAAAAATCCCATCCTTTGTCTAAAAACTCAAGTACTGTGTCTTGGTCTACATTCTTACACACAAGCATGGTATTTTGGACATTCATTTGTGGCAAAAAAATCCACAAATACATAGATTGGCATGCTGACTTTGATTTTCACAAGCCTACTTGCTACATTAGGCTTCAACCCTTTTTGTACTTCATTAAATAGCTTCAAGCGAAATGCCTCACTTATGTCACTAGTTGGCAAGGGCCAGTCTGAACTTATAAAATCTGGTAAAGAAAGCTTTTCTAGTGTTCTAGAAGAAAGATCGGTACCGACATGAAAGAAACTATCATAAAAGAAAACACCTAGCTTTGCAAGTTGTCAATTTGTTCTTCCTTGATACTGTTGACTACCAATGAAAGCATGGTAGACATTGATTACTCCTATTATACAATCCACTGAATGCCAATCTTCATAGGAAGAAGGATAGACATCTACAAAATACATAAATAAAATCATAATAAAATTCTAAGAAACCACATTAATAAACACTTCTGCTTTATAACTTACAGTTTGGTATATTTAATGGAAGATCCATTGGCCATTGAGAAAGTGTAAGCTCTCTATGCCGCTATAAACATGTTGAACAATAACTTCTTTCACTGATTTCTTGTTGTCATTGACATGAAAATCCTTCACCCTTGCCTTCCAAGATGACAAAAATTCATTTGTACTTTGCCTCTTTCGCTTTCTTGATTGCATTAGAATCCAAGATCCTTTGGTTGTCGTCAAAGGTATCCAATGATTTTGATCATTAAGCGTGTTGAAAAGAGTTATAGACTCAATAGAAGCAGAGGGTTTACATAACTTGCTTGAGGAAGCCATAGAATGCAGAGAGAAAACAAGAGAAATTTGAGAAGAGGAAGTTCAAGAATCTTTAGATGAGAGAAGTATAATTAATCATAAGTAACTAATGAACGGGATATTTTTGTGACTAGCAGTCCACTTATGCATGATTTTAATAATAAGAGTATATTTTTCCTTGAGAGAAGGACTGCATCATGAAAGTATTGGTTGATTTGAAAGGGACTCTTTTTAAGTGAATAAAGCTTCTTGATCTTTGAGAACAATGAAGATTGATATCTTTGTTTCAAGGGTTTACTAGTCGTTTTCACTTCTTTTGTTACAAAATTCTTATTTTAAAACTCTTTTTAGTGATACTTTTCACTGTTACGGTGGCTTAAAGCTGATTGGTTCTTACCTTGCGGTCCTCAATTCTTAAAAGGCACTCTCTAGATCCCAAATTTTTCCTAATGTGACTCTTCTCCATTGCCCCAATGCCCTATCTCTCATTGAAGGAAATGGGAGCTAAGCCAAATGGCTGCGATAGTGCGTACCGCCAACAAGGGGATATGCTCTAGCATGTAAGTGTGAGTACGGTTTCCTCTTTCAGCGAAGAACATGGTTTTGTAGCTGGGAGCAATATGGGTGGTGTAATGTATGAAGCGTGACCCACCGGATTTCTCCCAAGCCGTAATACATGCATTGGTGTTGTAGAAAAGCTTCATTCACTTGGAAGTCAATTGAAGCATCACGTAGCAAGTGTAATGCATCCCATCTCCTAAACCACTTCTTTATGTCTTGCATCCATGCCGTGCTCAAGATCTTGCTTTTATGCATCTTTTGAACTCTTTTTCTTGCTTCCCATGCGATTGTAGGAAGTCCATGTGAGGGGTTTGACGCATTTTTATCATGTACTCCACAACCCTTTCCATGCCCATAACCTCAATTGGAAGACATCCTGACTCAAGAAGTAGGAGCATATATGGTGTCTGTGTCTTCACTTGGAGAAAGTTTGTAAGAAAACGCTTTTGGACATTCTCAAACTCTTTCCAAGTAGACTTTGAGATGCTCCCGTCCCAGACTTCAAGTCCATAAAGAAGAACCGGTGTCACCAATGCATCAAAAAGATACTTCTTGAGAACCCAACACTCGATGTTTCCCGCATTACACATCTTCTCAAATGCATAATATGCTCTCTTTTCCACTTCCAAACAACGCATAGCACATTTATGCCACACTTGTGATTGGACGGAACCTCAAGGCCAAGGTACTTAAAGCTCTCAACAGCTTCAAGTGTCTCATTGTTGTACACAATGCATGGCTTCTCCTTATGGTTGGTTTTCACAAGAATAACCTTTGTTTTGGATTCATTCACAATCAGCCCACTATGCAAGCAAAAGTTCTCAAGGACAACCATAAGCTTTTCTGCATCTTCTAAAATGTGTGCTAGAAGCACTACATCATCCGCATACATCATCCGCATACAACAAAAGCATTGATCGATGCATAGACCAAAGAGAGTTGGTGACAACGGACATCCTTGTTTAACGCCAATAGTCCTTACAATTTTTTTTTGAAATTTCTCTTCCCATGCGCAGTTGACAAATCACTTTTCATAGATTCAAAAAACTGCAAGTTAAAACTCACTTGGCACTTGGAGTTCTTCCATCTGTCTCCACAAATTGTTACGTGGAATCATATCAAAGGTTTTCTTAAAGTCCACAATACAACAATACAGTTGCTTGCCTTTCAACCGACTTTTCTCCATGAGAACACGAAGAGTGACAAGATGATCAATGGTGCTATGGCATCGACAAAAACCCGTTTGTCCCTTTGCACACTTGTCATTATCTTCAGCCCAATCACTCAATTTCATCTCCATTATGCACCCAAACAACTTTTCCATAAGAGACCCAATCATTATAGTCCGATAGTTGTTTACATTCTTATCCCCTCCTTTATGCAAAGGCTTAACCCAATTAGTACTCCAATAATAAGGCATACCATGTTGAAGTGCAAGGTTGAACATGTCACACATCCACTCAAGGGTAAAATCTCCCGTCCATTTGATCATCTCAGGCTTGATACCTTGAAGATCTCCCGCTTTGCGAGTGGCCAACTTTTCAAGCCCACCGCATACATCCTCAACAGTAAAAAAAGAGGGCATACATGGGAGTGAACCATAAAATGTCATTTTTTAAGCATTTGCTTGCTCATATAATTTCCTACAATGTGTGTACATATCCACAAGACTCAAGTTACCAAAATTCTCAACCCGCTTTCCCCTCAAGTTTCTCCAAAATCTTCCACATGCATGTGCCTTTTCTTGGACTTGAAAAAGTTGTTGCTTTACTTCCCATGTTCTTCTCTTTTTTTGAATCAATGCCTTGTATGTATGCAAATGACTTTGATAGTTATCTTTTTCCATAGTTGCATCAAGATTTATCAAGGAATTTTGAGCATCTTGACATTCTTTATCAAACCACCTTTTGCGTGATCTATCTTTGTTGATACCATGGACTCTGCTTTATAGCAAAGCATTCTTTAGCACAAGAACAAACAACTTTCTAGGTAATACTAACTAGGTAATCCTCGATAGCAACATGTGAGTTCATATAAACTTTTATGTGAAAAGGTTTTAGGATTTTAATACCAATGACTAAATTTTAATTAACATAAGATGAAGATTACAAATAATGTGTTTGTAATGTTGGCATTTGATGTATTCATCAAACTCTCTATTTATCTACATAGACTCTTTATGCTCCTCTCCTTCCAATACATCTCTATATTTCTCCTTTTCTTTTCTCCCTCCCATCTTAAGTGGGACTTAAATCCCATCCATCCTATTTATAAGTTTAAAGGGGAAATTTTTGGGGCCTTAGTACCGCTAACTTATACACTTCTCTTGTTTTTTGAATAACCCCCCTTCCTTGCACTTATGCTGTACAATAAGTTTTCAATGTCAATCCCTCCTAGCAATGAAGGATCCTACACTTTGAAATCCTTGATAATAACTCCGTGTAGATACAATACTATGGGCAACTTTATGTTGTAATAGTGGAATGCATTGAAGGGTGACTTTCCATGTTGTTTTGTTGATGATTACGACCAATGCTTGGGTTCTAAAGAGATGTTCACTCCATCAAACATATAATTGTGCTGAGATGCATTCAATGTAATGGTGCAAATTTTACTTCACATCCTCCTTAACAAAGGGTTTTGCAAAGAGATCGGTCCCTTGGCACCCACCATATGGAAACATTGAGCTAGCTACAAATGTACTTGTTCATTCAAGTAAAGAATCTTTTTACTCTTATCTTGCATAATCCATATTTCAAGAATAGATGTTCACTCCATAAGACATGTAATTATACCAACATGCATTCTACATGATGGTGCAAATTTGACTTCACATCCTCCCTAACAAAGGGTTTTGCAAAGAGATTGGTCCCTTGGCACCCACCATATGGAGACATTGAGCTAGCTACAAATGTGCTTGTTCATTCAAGTAAAGAATCGTTTTACTCTTATCTTGCATAATCCATATTTCAAGAATAGATGGTCACTCTATAAGACATGTAATTATGCCAGCATGCATTCTACATGATGGTGCAAATTTGACTTCACATCCCCCCTCATAAAGGGATTTGCAAAGAGATCGGTCCCTCAACACCCACCATATGGAAACATTGAGCTCATTGCAAATGTACTTGTTGAGTCAAGTAATTTTTTTTTAATGCTTATCTTGCATAACCCATGTTTCAACAATATGGTCTAGTTATCAAAAAAATTGTGTCAAAATTCTCATGTAGCTTTGCCTTCAATGCATTTACATGAATCCTACACTTACTAGTTATGAGCAGAATCCACACGAAGGATAAAATGAAGAAACTATCATTTGTAGCTTTCATCTAGTAGACACAATGATCAATTTTTCTCAATAGTCATAAATACATCAACCTTATGATACTACTCCCTTTGGGCCTTCTTGGGTGGATGCATGAATAGGTGGACCAAAAACCTTGTCCCGGACAGAGGTTTTATAACCGGTACATAAAACCATCTATATTAGTTCAATTTGATATATTCTTTTGAACAGTTTTAAATTAAATATAAAATTTCCACAGCTTTTTGTTAAATATAGAAGACAGATCTGTACCTCTTAACTATGCATGTCAGCAAGCTCTTTACACCATTAATATTTCCACGGCTCTCTTTCAAATATAGAAGACGGCTCTGTAACTCTTAACTATGCACGTCAGCCAGCTCTTTGTCTTCCCGCTCTCTCATTTTCCTGTCTCTCTCTAACTCTCTATGTAGGAGCACAAATTGCTGTTTTACTTTGTAGGCCTATCACACATCTATTGCTGTCATATACTGCTCTTGCTCTCTGTAGGCCTATCACCTCGCTCAATCTCTCCCTCTCTAGCATGGAGCAAGAATCTCACACTGTATGTGACTGCTCTCAGCCTCACTGTGAACTGTGTGCTAGGTATGTTGTTGATGCGATCAAGGAATATCATGCTAGGAGAAAGAGGGAGCAGCGTGCTAAGAACAAGCTTGAGCAGGTAGCACGTGAGGAAGATAATGATCAAAATGGTGTTGATGATGCAAAGCGTGAAAGACTTTGCAATGACACCTTGTTATGCTCTTCAATCGGCGTACAAAGACCCTCGATGTTGCATCACGCTCATATATTTTGTGCAAGTTTGTCAATCATCCTTCTCTTGGAGACCTTGAAATGCCCAGGGCACCAAACAACCTTTGTTGAAGCCATACGCAACACAATAGATGCAATCAAATTACCAAGAGCGGACATGAGCTCTTTCTTAAAAGGTTCATCACCACAATGCTTATGAATGTTGAGTGTACATCTACCTCAAAAGTGAATGTTTTAGTTGCATCTAAATTGATAAATTTGCACAAGAGGAACTTCATAGCTGCAAAGAATCGGTTGAGGGCAGCAGGTGATGGAAATTTGCCAATCTCTTTGTGTGCTTGATAGCCAATGGATCGTGGTTTCATAACACCTGATGAGAAAGAGTTGATTTTCTCTTTTTTGATGTCTAACACTCGTGTTTCACCCAATAAGAAGGATGTATGCGGAAAGCGTACTGGAAGAAATTCATACGTCAAACATCCTATGCATCTTCTTGAACAATCTCAGGTAATAACTTGCTTCACTATATCCATTTTTGTTTTCTAATATTTGCATTCATGACCTATATTCACTATAATTGGGTTGATAAGAGTAGATATGAAATTGGGTATGAAGAAAGTTATAAATGGAAATAAGGGGAATCTGTATTTGGTCCTAGATTAAGAGTAGATAAATATTGGATGTGAAGGAGAATATAAATGGAAACATAGTTTTTAACATACGCGTATGTTTGCTGAAAAATACGTTTGCAGACGCATACTTTCACACGCGTATGATATGTATAAACAAATGGGACTAAAATTAAAAACCCCAAATTTCCTAGCGATTGTACTCTGCGAGTCTGCTCCTGCATGCATAGCATTCATAGTATGCCCTTCCTTGCTTCACAGCCTTTCCTCATCTCTTCCACATGGTAGCTGCTCCCCAATATTGACAGCTCCGAGTCAGCACTAGTAGCGAATTCGGTTTGTAGGTTTGTGCTAGGTTCTCTGTACGCAACTGGTTGAATGAATACAGTTTGTAGTTTTGCACTAGGTTCTCTGTATGCAATGGGTCATGAACATCTGCAGTGTGGAAATCGATGCAATAGATCGGAAGGATTGAGCGAATGCAGTTTGCATTTACTAATACACAAGTGGCTGAGGTCAAGTATGAAAGTATGGTTGCAGTTTTACCATACTTGAACCATACTTTCATATGCGTATGCAGTATGGTTGCCGCTGATGGGGGCTTTTCACAAGCCAAGCTCCCATACCCCTCTTCTCTCGTCCCCACCCCATGAAAACCCCCTCTTAGGGAGGGAGTGATAAAAGGCATTGGCAAAAGTAAGAAAAAAATAAAGTATGATTATGTAAATATATAAGAAAGGTAAAATAGGCCACCTCATGCCTGCGGGGTAGCCCATCCCCACCTTGCCTCCTTTTTCTTCACTGTTGTCCCGCCGGGTGTCCCTTTTCCTCTCCTCCACTCAAAAGGTCAACCCCTCTCTCTTCCCTTGTCCTTTCTCCTTTCTCTTCCCCTCAAGCTACCCCACCTCTCACCAATAATGCATTATAACTCACCAATAATGCACCCTAACTCACATGCAACTTACCCTATCTTCCAAAATAGTATACCCCACCCCCTCTTTCTCTCTCCTATCATATCCATGACCCAAATACCCCCCTCTCTCTCTAAAGGGCGCCATGTCTCTTGTATTGTAGCTAAATAACCTCCCCCACACTCACACACACTCAGTTTCACTGAAAAAAGGTGCCCACAGACCCATCCCCACCCGGTGGTTACCTGATTTTTCTTGTGTTCACACACATCTGCACACAGATTCACCTCTGAACACACTCCCCTCTCTCCCCTCTTGTAATTACTTTATTCTCCATGTCACCTCTCACTTTTTTTCATCAACCCATCTCTCTCTCTTAGTCTCTCTCTCATGAGACTGCTGTCCTGGCACATATACACACAGCCAGACAAGTGGGGCCCACAGTCACATGGCCTATGTAGATAATGATTTCTTCATTTCTAAATTCTAGAATTTCTCCCCCCTCCTCCCCTATATAAAGAGAGGTCACCATCACACTAAGGACACACACCATCACCAAAGAGTACACTATGCACTGTGTGTGTCTAGTGCGCACACACACACACACACACACACACACACAAACACACACACACACACACACACACACACACACACACACACACACACACACACACACACACACACACACACACACACACACCCACACCATCACCATCACCGCAATGTTAACCCTCACGGCTCACGGACACCCCATCACCTACGACGGACGTGTATTATGTATTTTGTAGAGTCAGGTACCGGGCTTGTCGGACCAATAGGAAAAGGGTAAGAGTGATCGCCGATGAGAGGCGCACTCTAACTGGGACATTCAAGGGATTAGTTGGCTAAGCATGGGCGCCCAAGTGTGAATGGGGTGAGCTCATATAAAAGCCAACTAAACCTAATTTTTACTCATTCTCTCATTTGTGCAATAGAAGAGTGCTCTTGCTCCATCTCCATCTCCATCTTCTTCTTCTTCACCTCCTTGTGTGTGTGTGTGTGTGAGAGAGAGAGAGAGAGAGAGGGAGAGTGTGTGTGCGATCGAGCATTACGAAGGCACGACGGCGGCGAAGCGGTTGAGCGTGGCACGACTGCAGCTTCTTCTTCATCGCGGTGAGGAATCCACCACGAAGGTGAGCGTAGAGCGGTGAGTGACACACCCTTTGCTCTCTTGAGCTTGCTAGTTTAGGCTTGTTGTGTGCTTGGAGCCATTTGTGGCTCGCACACGGTGTATTGGCAAGTCCCTTGCTTCGACAGTGCGGCAAGGAGCGCACATTTTTGGTGCCGCTGCCGGGGAAATGCCCTACACTAAGCTCGGTTAAGCACTTTACGCTTTCTTGTGGTGCAATTTCTATCATAGGAAAGACAGGGAATGAGTGTGTGTAGTTCTATGGAGATTTCTGTTTTTTGCGTTTTCTGCGTTTTCTACGTTTTCTGGTTTGCACTGCACAGTTAGCATTTCTTGCGTTTTTGCATTTTCTGCATTTTCTGGTTCTGTCAAGTTTCAATTTCTGCATTTTCTGTGTTAAATTTTCAGCATTTTCTGCATTAAAAAAAAAAAAAGTTTAAATTTTTTGGAATAATAAATAAATAATTTTTTTGGAAATAAAAATAAAAATAAAATAAAAATCGAAAAATAAAAACGCGAGTGAGGGGGAGGTTAAATTTTCGAAAATAAAAACGTGAGTTATAAAAAACGGACGGGTTGGTTTGTATAAAAGTTAGATCGGGATCATTTCCCCAAGCCCAAGCCCAAGCCCAAGCCCAGGCCCAGGCCTAGACCTCAGTCCTCAGTCTTATGATATATACTAGACTCACTCTTATTATATACCCTTACTCCCTCAAGACGGAATGAGAGCATGTGGGACAAGTCCTCCACTTCCTCCCTTCTCTTCCCACTTGCACCCTTAGACTTGCTATTTGGAGCCTAGTTCCCCAGCTAGGAAAGACTGTTTCGGGGTTTTCTGGAGCAAAATAGAACCAAACGGTGGGCTGTAAAGAAACCGTCCCTCCTAGCGATACGCTCGTTTCGAGCTATCACACGACCCATTCCACGACACGCTCTCAAAAATCTAGCAAAAAAACAAAACAAAAAAACACGCCAAAAAAAACTAGTCACAAGGCCTCCTAGAGCAGCTTTTTGACACCTTAGGGTATCAAAAGCACATGCACTTACGCTCTGGGTGGGTGCTAGAACACGTGCATATTGAGGGTGCCTCTGTTCATACGGACACCCATTACCCATCCAGATAGGCTCTAGACCTCAGCGGGGGGACACAAGGTAGCACCACCCAAGACCCTAAAATAGCCGCTAGTGATTCCTCCTCCGTTCTCAGAAATCATGGAAGCCTACCCTACCCAAAACACTGAGAGAGAAGGCCATGCACCTCCCGAAGCTCCACAGCTAAGTACTAGTATGTTTAGCCGTTTCATGGAAACATTAGGTAGAGCTACTCGCTTGGAACCTGATGCAAATGAAGCACACGAAGGGGGTGGGGAAGTGGACTCTCCTTTCACATCGCACGTGGACCCCACACCCCCAAAGAGTGTCCATGTGGATATCCTGCCAACTTCTTACCAAGAAGGCCCTGTTGAGATGCCTCCTTCAGAAGTTCCCTCTAGAGTACCGTGGTGACAAGCAAAACCACGGGGAGCAACATTGCTTCTACCTTACAAGAAACCGTTCACACGTCGACTCTAGAAGGATTGTTCATTAATGATCATTGGACATACGACCTCCACACTGAGGTGTTGTTGACGGATCTACACTCTGGCCACGCCTACATGTAGGATGGATAGAGATTGTACAATCCACCTCTAGTGCCACGAGCATCGAAGATCACAGAAAATGATCTGTAATGTTATCCATGGCAATATTCAATCAGAAAGGCAAAACCGAGGGGTAAATATACTCTCAACTGGCCCCATGAGATTTCTGGATACGAGCAAGGCTCAACAGCCTACTCTATCACAAATGGGACTCCTCTAATGAGTCCCGTGGGACCCATCTTACGGTCATTTCACCTGGGTGAGGGGTCTTGCAATCTAAGCCTCCGAGCGAAAACTTTAGCTTTCCTAACTTGGCCTCAACCCTCTATTAAGGAAAAACACAGTGCTCACTCCAGGGGATAAGCCTGACAGAGAATGTAACGATGACATCTACGATTAGCGAGTGCCACTACCTAGTGTCGTAGTACCTAATATGGGGCCTCGACCGTATGTTGCCTCTAGCCCTTATGCACACATGGCCCCCACACCACCTCCAATTGTACCACTTGTTTATGCTCCTCGAGTGCCGCTCCTAGCCCTTATCCGAGTGGACCTATGCCCGGATAGTTCATATCTGCCTCATCACACTATATGCCAAGTCCGGTACCCGTCCCTCTCCACATATGATTCAAGAGTACCTCCACCGGCCTGCCTCCTCACATAGGTGACTTGGCAGCGTTTGCTAAAACCATAGTTCGATCTATCGCGGAAAATATGCGTCATGCATCTGATAGAGAGCCTAGAAGTAAGGCAGTACAAATTGCCAAACTCACGCAAAAATTCAATGGGGACGAAGATGCTAGAAAACACATTGAAGTGTTTGAACAAGTATGTGATTCCTTAGGGGAACGCAACGAACTACATAAGTGCAATGCCTTAAGCTTGACATTAAGTGGGAAGGCTGGAGATTGGTATAGAACCCTAAGGGTGGACGAGAAAACAATCTACCCTACCCTTCGAAGGTTGTTTCTAAAGGAGTACATACGAGAAGGTGTGCTTTGGGGTGTAGCATCTCAGCTACAGAAGGCCGAACGTAAGGAAGGAGAGTCAGTAAGGGACTTCATTAGTCGTCTAAAGCACTTAAACTCTCGCTGCCCTGTAAATGAGCGCTTCAACAATAACCAACTGCTTGATCGATTCATTCGAGGGTTGAGGAATGAAGGAATCTATAATGGACTAGTGATTAGAGGTATCACAACCTGGGAAGATGTCACTGCCAATGCAATCCAATTAGAGGACAACTTGATGATAGCAGGCATGAGGGTGTCTACTGACACGAGATCCACTAGCTCACAAGCCATTGAGTATGAACCCATGACTGCAAAGCCCATTGCCAATGAGCCAAAGGTATTTGAGACATTCTTGACAGACCTCACCAAGGCAATCCAAGAGTCTCTTAAGGATAATCGACCCCCTCAAAATAGTCACATGTATCCAAGAAGGGAGCAACAATGGTGTTCCATTTGCTTAGGTCCACATAGCACTAGTGAGTGCCCTACGTTTAGAGTAAAATTTAATGGAACTTGCAACGCATGTGGTAGGTATGGTCACCAAGCTAAGGATTGTTTAATGATCAAACGTATGATGGCAAATAGACCACCTGTAGCCTGGACGGATGCACCTCGAGCTCCTGTATTGATGCCTGCTCCACCTGTTGAGCAACTACCGCAACACATGGTCCCTAGATCTCAAAATGTTGTACAAGCTACACCGCTACCACCTCCTGTGCTAGGACCGCAGCCCCCGCATCCAAGAGTCGCCCCTATGAACCAAGTGGGTTGCGAGCCATCAAATGCTTATGCAGATGGCTGTGAGGAGGAAATAGACACTAGTATTGCCTACGGACTTGATACATTGGAAGAGTGTCCTATATACTACATGGAAGATTGTTGGGGCAAGTCAAGCCGGTTTATCAAGCTGCTGCTCTCGCATCCAGAGGTCAAAATATCAACACCCAGGCTAGGAGGCCACCTCTTCAATGCTACGAGTGTGGTGGACCACATCGAGCAGCGGAGTGCCCTATTAGGCTGCAAAAGAATGCTGCACAGATGCAAATGAATCAAGGGAGCACGTCTGCAATGCCAATACTCACATGTAATCGTTGTGGCATAGATCACTTGATTGCCCAATGCCCCTATAACCCAAATGCGCCTAAAATCACACCCCTAAATTTGGTCGAAATTGCTAGTGTGACATCGCCAATACCACCCGTCGCACCCGCTTATGCGATTACACGGTCCATGCTTCAAGGGCCAGGCCATATCCTCGAAGAGAGAGATACCGCGTCAGTTATCCAAGCAAAGAAAAAGAAGACACGAAGGAAGAGGTCGCAGAATACGGGAAATTCAAAGCCAAGTTCCAAAACAAACATAGGAACAGGAGATGACCCCGTGTATATGAATGACCTCGAGGATGATTCAGATTCAGTCGAGACAATGGAGACTAGAACCAATACCACAAAGGGAAAGACCGACAAAGAAAACCGTAACATGGAACCAAATGAAAACCGAATAAGAGAAAACCATAAAGAGCCTCTGAAAACACCACAAGTGTTTCCAAATCCAATCCAAGACCCCCAAGATAAACCGCAGGGGCAAAAAGGGAAGAATCGTAAAAAGAAGATTGGGACGTACCCAAACCCAGTAGACGAGATTGAGCAGGTGAAACATCTAAGAGGTTTAGTGGAGGAGACTCAAAGGGAACTAGAACCAGAACCCATGCATGTCAAAATTCATGACACAGTGTTTCCCACGCAAGTTCATCCACCCCACATGAACCATAGACCGTTAGCCATATCTAGTATCATCCAAGAAGGGAGTGAGGACGGGACATCAGAAAGTGAGCATACACCTTCTTGTTGGAAAGGATGTTTAACGAAGGAATACCTGATCCCATTGAGGAATATGAGATTCCATCCTCACCAGTTCCTAGTCAAGGACCTACACCCTGCAAAATGCCAATGAATGTTGCCAAACTAGTGGACTTCATGTCTTCTGAGGTCCGAACCACGATCATAGCAAAGCTGTATGGAGATCCTGAGTTATTCCTTGCACTTCGAGCATTCCTTAACGGAGAGCTACGAACGGGATTACCGCAGTTTGCGCAACCAAATAGGCCTGACTCGATTATGATTGATGAGGAAAATCATGTGCAATCACTTGACTTAGATGGACACGAGTCTGTGATCGAGGTACCCATTAACGAATTAGGGCAGTATTTTGAAGGCGACGAGTCTAATGCGACCCTACCCATCACTACCAAGGGATTAACTATAAAGGGAATTCTTGATGGTGGTGCGGGAGTTAGCATCGTTACAAAAGATTGTTGGGAATCCATGGGAAAACCCCGCCTCAGTGTTACTAACATTGTGGTAAAGATGGCAAATGGTACCATAGCCAAACCTATGGGGATGCTCAAGGATCTTAAGATCAAAGTTCTAGGACACAAGGTACGACATACGTTCATTGTAATGGATTTCTCTAAACACCTTATGTCATATGAAATGATTTTAGGACGACCATTCATGAGGGAAGCACAAATGGTTCATGATTGGTCTAAAAATCATGTCTATTTGCAATTCCAAGACTCTGTCCTTAGAGTGGATTTGGTGACTGGTAAGGTACACCCCTTAGGGAGTAAAACCATTATTGATCATCGCTCTGACACCACAGTTCACTCGGCCCCACTACAATATTGTTACACTTGTAAGAAGGATACAGACATTGGCCAAGATTCTCCTTATATGGATATCCTACCTGGGATGACTGAATCGGACAATGTGGATTGGGTCCACCTAGCATCAACCATAGACACTTGGGGAAATAGGGGACGACCTGGGTAACACCTGAGGGGGATGAAATGCCTATACCCTTAAATATGCTACAAGCAATGCATATCGCTTCCGACAAGACTCATCCTAATGTAACGAAGAAGAAAACATACAAGTGGGTCCCTAAAGCTTCTTTAGTGACCATAGCTAGTGCTAAAAAACAGAAGCCTTGTAAGAAACGTACCACTCGCTCCAAGAAAAGTAAGAAAATGTTGCGATGGATCCCTAAACGACTATTGGAAGCCCAAGGCTACTATCAAGGAAATGATCAAATCTGGGTGCCAAAACGTAGATTGTGCTCTTACCTATCACCTGACCCAAGTGAGCCCAATCCCGTAGCTCCAAAACGAATCAATGATCGTGGAAAGAAAAAAATCACAGAATGCTACACACCCGCTCCCGAGCTAGTTTGGGTACCAAAGAAAGAACGATTTGTTCCACCTAGCTCAGGAAGGGGGGAGTCCCATGAAGCTTCTAGCTCCTCATGTAATACATCCATAGAGGTAAAAGCTTCTACACAGCCTCCATCTATAGTAGTGGACCTCCATGAAGCTACAAAAGAATCCACACCTCCCAGTGTTCAAGAATCACTGATGAACCACTTCAAGTTCGATCCTGGGAGAGTACCTTACCACCCTTGCAACTTGACGAGGCACCTAGGGTAATAGAAAACTACTGGCAAAAATCCTCACCTATTACCAACTGGAACAATTGGTTTCAAAGGGTGACAAGCTCATTTCAAACGGTATGATCTACCCAAGGAAGGGGGGAGTGTTTTTGCTGACAGTCATCATTCACTTGTTTCCTCTCAACCTTTTTTGACCTCTCAATCCAATCTTAGGGAATGTACATATAAAGCCTTATACTCAAAAAAAAAAAAAAAATAAAGAGCAAGAGCAATTAGCAAACGAGTATGCACATTAAAGTCAAAACATTGACTCAGACCTACACATGTCACATTGGTACAGTGAAACAGAAACCTATGCCATAAAACACCTTTGATTCTACACTTGAGTGATGGAGGGTAGGTAAGATTAGTACGATAGGAGTGTTTCTGTTTTAGAGTTGAGAGATTAGCGAAGTTCTCTTTTCCCACTAATGTGCCTCCTGGATGTATTCCTTTTGTTTCCTAGTGTGTACAGGAGCGTGTTGCTATTGATAGGATTTGGACCTTATG
>NW_028221743.1:0-54943 GCF_014529385.1 Adiantum capillus-veneris
GGGCATTTGCAGAAATCCGCACTACCAAAGACGACGGAGCTCTTGATTCGACGCGCCCCCTTTGCTCGCACTGTGAAGGAAGTGCTTCAAAGCTATGGAAATCAGTATAGAATGCAAGCAATAGCGCTAGAGGCTATTCAAGAAGCTGCAGAGGCCCACATCATTTCAGTGTTGGAAGATACCAACCTATGTGCCATTCATGCAAAGCGAGTGACAATACAGCCAAAAGAATGCAGCTTGCACGACGATTGCGACGAAACTTCGAGCATTAGCCGAAGTTACCCCTCTTTTGTATTGCACACCCTTATCTTTGTAATGATTTGACTTTCCAATGAAAATATGATCAACATTGTGTCTACTCTGTCTATTATCTTTGTAATTTCAAGTTCTATATGTAATTGTAGTCAATTTCAGTAAATTTGTGCATTTTAAGTACCCTTAGGGGTAGATAAGCCTACAAGGGGCAGAAAAAGGCCTGGCCACAAGGGCGCGCAAATGGCCCATCCAACAGTTATGGATGGGCCATTTGCGCGCCCTTGTGGCCAAGCCTTTTTCTGCCCCTTGTAGGCTTATCTACCCCCAAGGGTACTTAAAATAACCAAATTTACTAAAACCTATTGGTTTTGCATCAATATTTTATATGGATCCTTATGGACACCTTTTTTTGGTCATTTCAAGCTTTGAAATCCTTATAGGATATCAAAACAAATAACATATTGTGAAACCAAGTGTCCAATGTAATTTGACTTTTTGGTGCAAGGGTGTAGTAGGTAGAGCTAAAGCAAGTGATAGTTTGCTGGAAACTTCATTTCATAATTGATTTGAGCTTTTCTAGTGTCCTTGAGTGTGAACATATACTGGAATTGCCATAAAAAGGTTGCATTTAAATGAATGATGCAAAACCAATCCATTGCAATAAATTTGTGCTTTTTAAGTACCCTAGGGGGTAGATTGGCCTATAAGGGCAAAAAAATGCCTGGCCACAAGGGCGCGCAAATGGCCCATCCAAAACTGATGGATGGGCCATTTGCGCACCCTTGTGGCCAGGCATTTTTTTGCCCCTTATAGGCTAATCTAACCCCCTAGGGTACTTAAAAATCACAATTATACTCAAATTGACTACAATTACATACCTTGAAATAACAAAGTCAAAAAACAATTCATATCACCAATTGAAACAATTTTCAAGATTGACAAATCAGATTGAAAAGAATTTGCAATATAGAGAGACAATTTCAAATATTTTTTATTCCTTCTAGCACGGTGATTTTACATCATGTATCTGAGGAGTTCAGAATTTTTTTGACCATTTCCTGGCGCCTATTTTGCGCGTAAGGCAACTCCCCAGTCAAGAGGGACTGCGCTATGGCATTTGGGTCAGTTGAGCCAATGGCAAGCACTTTACCACGAAAGCCAGTGCCAAACGTTGTGCATACAAGGGATCTACGCACTAGGAACACTTGATGCGCAGCTTGAGCAATGGTACTCAAACACAAAAACTTGCTCAAAGCTTTTAACGACCAAGTCATAAAATGGGCTTGGGGAGTAAATTCATTATGGATAATGGCCACATCGCCAGGGGGGAGTTGTCCGAGGTAATGCGCAAGGGAAGCTTGAGGTCCAAAGCCCGTCCGCTTGCCACCCATCCTTGCAGCAAAATCATCAACCTCCACAACATCCTGTCATAAACCGATGAAGGTTGAGAAAAAAGACAACGAAGGATAAAATAGTAACATGAAAATTAGGATACAGTTTACCTCCTGCTCCTTGTCATCCTCCTCCCTGTTGCCCTTTGCATCCAAGTCAATGGTCCCATGCACCACAGATACAAGCTTTGGATCATCAGATGGGAGGTTGCATAATGGCATAGGCATCCTAGCAGCCTCAACCTTGGCTTGTGTGGCTTGGAAATCTTCATCAGCCACGTGCAACTGCTCTGCTGCCAGGACCTCCGCACATACAACTGCAATAGTGTCAGCAACAGAGTCCCCATCTGGCAAGAGCTTGCTTTCTAGGGCATCTGGCGTATTGTCTAAGGGACATTTGCTACTATTGCATAGCACGCTCAAGCATTCATCCATGCGCAGGCCAAATGCTTTTTCCAAATCATGCAGGAACACAAACTCCTCCCCATCCACTAACACTGAGGAGAAGCGGCTAATTTCTACCTCTGGGATAGCCACATCCGTCAGTGGTAGTGGCACTGGAGTGTCACTAGGGCTAGTCGCAACTATGGATTTCTCAACCACTTCCTCAAGACCCCTAGGGTACTCGAGCTGGTGTGCTTTTCCTTCCGCTGCAGGGTTCATGGGGATAACCTGCTGCTCCCAGGTGTCCTTGATAAAGGACCCAACTTGAAGGTGTGGTAAGCGGAGCTCCTCCAAATCAGGTTCCTCGCTCACCAAGAAGATAAATGTTGCGAGCCGAGAAAGGTACTCCACCCCCAACTTGCGCTTCTTGAGCGCTGACACCCCAGGGGCTTGCTCGTCCAAGTAATGGCCTGCATTGGTTGCAATTTCTTGGAATCGTTGCAACCACTTGGCGAATGGGCGATCACCTTTGTGTATATAGCGCAAAAGATCTCAAGGCACCCAGATCCCTGCATGTGGGGGGATAGATACAGAATATTTTATGATGTGCTCCTCCATGAACGTAGAAATCTCCTCAAATGCAACCATGTGAAGGGCAACTGTGGCGTCAAGGTCAGGGAGACGAGTAAAAAAGGTGTGGAGGTCCAACTTCCCTTTGTATTTGGTGTCCTCGAGGAAGAGGATGAAGCGTGACAAAGGGGTGGATGTGGGTACAGATGCAGAGGATGTGGCAGCATCCATGTTTAGCCTGGGGTGTGGATAGAGAGTGGAGGAGCTCAGGAGTTGCAAAAGTGAAAATAGTGAATGAGTTAGGTGGCCCCCCTTTTATAATGTACCCTTTTTTTAAAACATTAAAAAAAAGGCACTTTCACCAAAAAATGATTTCTCATCCCAATGCAAAAAATTATATTCAAAGGCATGATTTGCCGAAGCAAATCATGTTGATTACAGCAGGGATCAATATGAAAATTGCAAGAGTTACAAAGTTATAAGATCGATAGCATAGTTCCATCTATCCCCCAGTCCTCCTCGACCTTCAATTTGTCTTCCATTCTCTTCCCAATCTGCGGACATTCATTACAATAAGCATCTAATGATCGACAAACCATGATGTATTGAAAATGTGGTGGAAGGATTCTCACCTTGTGACCTTGTAAACGAAATTGTGCTTGTTGAAGGGCCTCAAAACCCATAATAACCAAATGTTCTCGAACATTACTGAGTGTCCAATGCTTGTTCACTTGGACTGCCTCCAAAGCATCGTTGGGCATCTTCACTGCAATGCCAAAGCTTGCAATAGCGCCGTCTACACTCTGTAAGGGAGTCCACACTCCAAGCTTGCACATCCAACGATCATAGTGAAATCGTATGTACAAGGAGGTGCGGGATTTCAAATAGCGCATTCCAATACCTGAAGCTCCAACCTTACAACGGTACCGGTCCCCGTTGTGCATGCCCTCCACAAAACCCCAGTCCTCTTCTAAAAGCCTTCCTAATTCCTCGTAATGCGCATCTTTACATACAAGCATTGTGGTAGTCTCCACAAATCCAAACTCTTTAAAAATGTGCACAAAACAATGAATAGGCAAACACCAGCTCAAGCCCACAGACCTAGAAGCTTTAGAGTATTTCAAAGAGTTTTGGACATCCATTATCATCTTTTGCTTGAAAGATGCTACCGACCACAAATCCGGGACCGGCCACTCCATACTTAATAAGGAAGTTACTTTGATGGGTTCAAGCGTTCCAAATGCTTGTGTAGAAGTAGGGGCAATATAGGAGTGAGAATAGAAGAAAATCCTTCTTTGAACCAGTTTGGTTGGGCAAAGATGCGGGAACATTATTGCTCCAATATCCGCATGTATAGCATTGAATGTGCCAGAGAGACTATGTAGTGGCTGCTCCTCCACCAACGTGGATGGAAATATGACTATAAATGCATGACAAATGTTAAGTATGAATCCATAATAACATTACACTGTGATTTCACACCTAGCTTTGTATTCTCAAAACATGTACTTACAATGTGTTGGAAATCGAGGTGGTTGTTGCAAGTGCATGGTTGACATTGAGAAAACATGTTGCACAATGGCTATGGTCCCCTTGTCTTTGTGGTTCTTGAAGCCAAGGAGCTTTCCTTTCCAATGAAGATCCAAGTTTGCACGATTCCGCACACGATGAGGGCCAACAGTAGATGGTTGCATGTATACCCAAGCACCTTTGGTGAACTCTTGTGGCACCCACTCATCATCTACACCTCTAGTGTTGTGGCATGCAAGTGCTGTGACCTCATCCTTTGGTCGCCTTTGCGAAGTAGAGTTGGCCATGGTTGAGCAAAGCAAACTAGGAGGAGGAGAAGAACCTTGCTTGTTGCTACAATGTAGGTGTGATAAAGTGATATGAGAAAATGGTCAACCCTTGTGGCAATGGGAGGAGAAGGTGGACAACCCTTGCTTGGTGTGGCACTGGGAGGAGAAGGTGGATAAGCCTTGCTTGGTGTGGCAATGGAAGGTGGTAGGGGAGGAGAGAGGCGCTTCCTTGCTGCAGCAATGGAGATGGTGTAAAGAGAGAGAGTGTTGGAGTAGAGGATGAGTGTGATGGTTGCAACCAAGGAGGGGTTGGAAAAGGGGTTCTAGAGAGAGAAAATCCCTTTTTGCCTAATAACTAATTTTGGGGGAGCTCTGGATAGCAAAAAAAGATTTTTTAAAAGTTTTTAAAAAATTTTGAATTTTAGGATTTTTGGATGCACGTTTTGACTTTTTGAGATAAAAAAATGCTTTTTTGACCATAAAATAGTTTTAGAGGGGTTTTCAGAAGATGAAATTTGAGTTTTGAAATTTTTGAAAAATTTCAAATTTTTGGGATTTTTTCAAACCCGGATCAAAAAGGAGGGAAGTTGGAGGTTCCATATGGCTCACCCCCCCCCCCCCCCCCCCCCCCCCCCACCTTCTCACTAGGTAAGAGCCCATTTAAAAAGTGTAAGACTACTTTGTCCCCCTACATTTTTGAGGGCATAGAGTGTGTCCACCACCCTCTTCTCATTGGCTGGCCTCTAATTAACCTTAATCCCAAAGGGCCCCTAGAGGGTTCATATTTTTCCTAATGCCAAGAAAAATATCCCCAGCCTGTTTTGCAGATTTTGCTGAACGAATGTGAGGAGTAATGGTACGCTTCACAGAAAACACAATCAATGCATGAGCTTGCACATCCTTTACATCCCAACGAGCTTGTTTTGTCGTAAGCAAAACAACTCTAATAGCAACAATCCTTGCAGCAAGATCTGCAACATCCTCAACATTGCCTACATCTTCAGAACCAGGGCGTACATCAAAGCCCTACACAATATTTCAAATGCCCTTTGACACAAGAACATGTTGCATCATGTAAGCCCGCGTAGGGTATCTTTCCCCATCCAATCTATCCTCAGTAGTAGTAGCAAACATCTTGAACACATCTGTGTTGTGGTCAGCCATGGAAAATGCCTACATCTGATGTGAAAACTACCTAAAATGAGGAGAAATTGAGTGAGACCAGCACGTGCTATATAGCTCAACCCACAGTAGACTGTATGGGACCTGTTATGCAATATTTGACACTGATAGAAATTTTGCACAAAATGACAAAATTGCTTGTGCAGACTTGGCTGTAGTGAAAACGGAGGCCGAAATGAGCCCGAATCAAAAATCTGAGCAGACCTATGAACGCTTGCCAATGTTACCATATACATGTGGTAGTGATGTGCGTGAACACACTAGGACCACTAGGGCATTTTTTCCCTCTTTAGGAGGCTTTTTCTCCCGTGCATTGTATATACGCCCATCACTCTAGGGCTATCTATCTTTCCATTGCACACCAAGTAACACACTCTCTAATGTGTGCCTTGAGCTTCCTTCGTCTTCTCCAAGCTATGTGTGTTTCTTTGCAACCCTAATTCCAACAATTGGTATCAGAGCAGGTTGCATCCTCCCGGGCTTAGTGGCCAGCTGCTCTAACACATGCCTGCTCACTTTCTCCGATTACAGTGAGGTTTGGCGAACGTTCGTAGGTCGACAAATATTTTGGTAGAGCTCGTAGAGATTAGTCTGCTCAGATTTCTGATTCGGGCTCATTTCGGCCTTCGTTTCCACTACAGGCAGGTCTGCACAAGCAATTTCATCACTTTGTACAAAATTTCTATCAGTGTCGTTTTCTGCATAACAGGTTCCTTTTAGTCTTCTACGGTTTTTGCTATATAGCACGTGTTGTTCCCGCTCCGTTTCTCCTCTTTTCGGGCAGTTTTCGCGACAAGTGTAGCATTTACCATGGTTGACAACAACACAGATGTGTTCAAGATGTTTGCTGCAGAGGACAGGTTGGATGGGGACAATTACCCTATGTGGGCTTATATGATGCCACACATTCTTGTATCAAAGGGCGTCTGGAATATTGTGCAAGGCATTGATGTACATCCTGGTTTTGAAGATGTAGGCGATGTTGAGGATATTGCAGGTCTTGCTGCAAGGATTGCTGCTATTAGAGTTGTTTTGCCTACGATAGAACAAGCTTGTTGGGATGTAAAGGATGCACAGGCTCATGCATTGATTGCGTTTTGTGTGAAGCACACCATTGTTCCTCACATCTGTTTCAACAAAATCTGCAAAATAGGCTTAGGATATTTTGGTTGTTCTTTATGCAAGTCACAATGAGGCTAAAATTGTTTTGCTGCGTAAAGAGCTAAAGTCGAAGATTATGCATGAGGAGGATGATATATACACTTTTCTTGCTGGTGTCAAGGATATCAATGAGAAACTTATTTGTGCAGGTGAAGTCATTTCAGATAGTTCCCTTGTGCAGACTGTTCTTGATGCCTTACAAGATTCTTATTAGACTTTTGCTAGTACTTGGAGACTTATGACCCAAGGAAATCCTGAAGTTGTTAAGTTTGATGCATTATGCACATTGCTATTGCAAGAGTCACTTTGCAAAAAAAACAAGACTAGACAACGTGCAGTTGAACATGCTTTTATTGCTTCTCAAAGAAAGGGTGGTAATAGCAATGCAGTCACTTCTTATGGTTCTGCTACGAGAGGCAAAACTTCTGTTCCCAATGCTTCTGCTGGTAGCACTTCGTCTGGAAATTCTGGTGATAAGGGCAAAAAAAAAGATGCGTTGCCATTATTGTAAAGCTAATGATCGCTTGATCAAGCAGTGTCCTAAGTTGAAGGCCAAAGAGGCTAAGAAGAAAGAGGGTGGTTTCACTGCAAATGCTAGTTCCACTACAAATGCATCCATTGTTGATGCAGAATGGGCTTTTAGTGCAGAGTGCACTTACAATCCTACTGCCCATGATACACGCATGTCAGTTGCTGCAGATTCACATATGTGGTATTTTGATAGTGGTGCTACAAAGCACATTACCTCACATCGTGAATTGTTCACCTCTCTCAAGTCTGTCCCTCATGGGAATTCAGTCATTTGTGCCAACAATGACTCTTATCTGGTTAGGGAGTTTGAAAGGTTGTGCTTACTGCTGCTAATGGAAGTTCTTTCACACTTGTTGATGCACTTTATGTACCTAGGATCAAGAAGAATCTTTTGTTTGTATCTGCACTTACTAGACTTGGACTTGTAGTCAAATTTGTGAATGACAGATGTACAGTTCATGATCTCAGTTTTGGTGATGAAATTGTTGCATCTGGGCTTTTGTGCAGTGGGATGTATAAGCTCACTTTGTATGACAAGTGTGGATAAAATTTTGCAAATGCAGTTGCAGATTCAAGGGCTATTTCAGATGCAAAACTTTGGCATGCACGTTTTGGTCATCTGAATTTAGCCAGTTTGTTGCGTTTGCAAAAATATGATATGGTTGCTTCTTTGCCGCCGTCAAACATGTTTGTGAAGGCTGTATTTTGTGTAAGATGTAGCATTCTAAGTTTCCAAAGGATGGTTCAGTTCGGGCCACATGGAGGTTGCAGCTTGTACATAGTGATATTTGTGGGCCCATGCAAACTCCGTCCTTTGGCAATTACCTTTACTTCGTGACTTTCATTGATGATTACTCCAGACATGCATGGGTATTTCCACTTAAAGCGAAGTCTAAAGTTTTTATCTGCTTCAAACAATTTCTGGCTATGGCTGAAAATGTATTGAAATGTACTATGGGCACCCTCCGTTCCAATCAAGGGGGAGAGTATATGTCGTGGGATAAAACACCAATGTACAGTGCCTTATACACCTCAGTAAAATGGCACTGCTGAGAGAAAAAAAAGGTCAGTTACGGAAAGGGCACGATGTATGGTCAAAAGGCTAGCTTTGCCGCATTCTTTTTGGCTTGAGGCCATCATGTGTACCACTTATGTACTAAACAGGTGTCCTGCAAAAGCTTTGCGGTCTATCACTCCATATGAAGCATGGCATGATAGAAAGACTTTTATTGAGCACATGGCTCTTTGGCATATGCTTTGGTGCCACAAACACAGCGCAAAAAATTGGATGATAAGGCTATCAAATGTATTTTTGTTGGTTATAGTGCTGAAAGCAAAGGTTATAGGTTGTATCATCCGCAAATAAAGAATATTCTAGTTTCACTGGATGTAGTGTTTGTGGAAGCTTTTGTTCAGCCCTTGCTATCATGTACTAGAGACAGTAATGGAAGCTCACATGAAATTTATGACACTTTGTTGCCTCTTTTAAGTGGTGGAAATACAAATGTAAATTCAGATGAGGCAAATGTATAGCCTATGAGGGTTTCCAAAACTGTTACAGATCAGCCTATTATTGATGTAAATGTACGTGATGTACTTGATGAGGAAAGGGCTGAAAATGAGCAGGCTAGAGGTATGCCAAAATGGTTGGTGCATACATTGCGTGACAGTAAATTGGATGCACCTTTCTCTAGTCGTACTCGTTCAGGCTCTCACCATGCATCTTATGGATCATATTGTTATGCTTTGCCTGTGTCTAGCTTACATGATGTTGAGGAGCCTCTGTCTTTTGATGAAGCATAGAATTCAGAAAATTAGATGGCTGCCATGCAATTAGAATATGATGCACTTATTGAAAATGACACATGGACGTTATGTGATTTGCCTCCTGGCAAAATGCCATTGGTATGAAGTGGGTTTACAAGTTGAAACGCAAGCCGGATGGTGAGATTGATCGCCATAAGGCTCGACTTGTTGCAAAGGGTTATGCACATCAAAAAGGCATAGATTATGAAGAGAACTTTGCTCCCACTTGTTGTATGACTACTGTGCGTTTTTTATGTGCATTGACAGCTCATTTTGGTTGGGATGTACATCAATCAGACATTGTTACTGCTTTCTTAAATGGTGACATATTTGAGGAAGTTTATGTAACGCAGCCTCACGGTTTTGTCAAGAAAGGACAAGAGGACAAAGTGTGCAAATGTAACAAGGATTTGTATGGGTTAAAGCAATCTCCTCTCGTGCTTGGTATGAGAAAGCTGACACTCATTTGGTCAAACTAGGCTTTTGTAACAGTCCAGCAGAAAGCACATTGTATGTAAAGCGTGAGGGTGATGTACTTATCATTGTGGTTCTTTAAGTAGATGATTTGCTGATCACTGGACCAAATGAGAGACATATTGCTGAATTTAAGGATGATTTGAATGCTACTTTAAAGATGAAAGATTTGGGGCTGTTGCATCATTACTTGGGTATACAAATTCAGCAGTGTGATGGTGGTATTGCCTTGTGTCAGAAAAGTTACATAGAGACATTGCTATGTAAATTTGGACTTGAGGATTGCAAACATATTGCCACTCCCATGGAAACAGGCTTGAAATTGAGTCTACATGATGCTGGTGACCCTGCAGATGTCACTCTTTACCAAACTGCTGTTGGCTGCATCATTTATGTATGCAACACGAGGCCGGATATTTAGTTTGTAGTCTCACAAGTTAGCAGATCTATCTATGCATAGCCTAATGTCTAAGCATTTGGCAGGCTATCAAGAGGATTTTCCGCTACCTTGGTGGCACTTTACATCTTGGGTTGTTTTATCCCAAGGGGGGATCATTGCCGCCAGACTTACATGCTTTTTTGGACTCAGATTGGGCTGGTTGTATTGACATGGAGTGTCCACAAGTGGTTTCTGTTTCATGCTTGGCAGTTCATGTATATCATGGTTGTCATAAAATCTAATATCTAACCAACCCAAATGATTTTATCATATTAAATTGATCACTTAATGTGGGAGAATGAACGGGAACAAGTGTTAAGATATAGATATGTGCTTATAGATCTATCTCGACACGGGGCCAATAGTAAAGGGGCCCAAATGAGAGATGGTCTATCAAAGAGCAAGGCTAATCAATGGAGCATAAGACCTTAGGGTTAGCTTCATTGAAGACCTCCAATAATGTGTGTAAAAGTCCTTTCACCTTAGGTAATCTAGGTCTGAGCTTGAGGTGGGAACCCGGCTCAAGCTCAAGGTGCTTGTCTTGCTTGAGGTGCTTGAGGTACTCGACCTGCTGCATGATTAAGGTGCTTGAGGTGCTTTGACATGCTTGCCTGAGATGCTTGTGGGAACACCCCTAGTCCAAGTGCTTAGTCATGCTTGATGACTAAGGTGCTTGAGCACCAAAGGTCAAAAAGATCCCTACAAAGAGGGGGGCAAGCCCTTTTCGTACGGGCTAGAGAGAGAACACACACACACACACTCTCTCAAGGAAAGCCCAAGCTTAAAGAGGCAACAGGGACACATGTCAAGCCCTACCCATGTTACCTCCATGAGGTGCTTGAACTATATTGGCTAGGATTAAAAGTGGTCCAATGATAATTTACAACAATTATCTAAATTGTTTTTCCATTTATCAAGTCCTCTCTCTCAAAGGGGAAAGGGGGGGCACTTGTCCCAAGACTACACCTATTGCTAGAAATGGCTCAAGCTTGTGATTGGCTAGGCTTGGCATGAGCCAATGAGCTTCAATGATGAGCTAGAAGAGGGGGTCGACCTAGCAAGGAGGGGGGTTGCTTAGGGGGTATGCTCACCCACACACACTCACAAACACTGGCATTGTGTGCTATGCAAAGTGCAAGAGCTCCCTCTCCTTCTCCAAGCAAGTAGAGGTTGAGAGCCTACACCAACACTCTTGGATATGGAGTGCAAATCCAACGAAGAGCCATGCTTCAATGCTTAAGCTTGTCATCTCCTTCTTCTTCATTACTATGCTATTATGTATGCTAGCAACAAGATTTATGATAAGTGAGGAACTAATTCTTTCTCCTACGAAATGTTTCTTCTTCCTCTTCCCTACCCTCATTCCCTGCTAGCTCTCTCCACCTTCGAAGGTGTTTGAGGTCTTGGGACTGAGGCTTGGGATAGTTAAATCTTTCTTCAAGTTTATGTTATGTTTGCGATGCATGAAGTTTTCCATCTTCATTGCATCACCTAGGTCACAAGGAACACAAAGATTGTATTGTAACAAGTCTCTCTTAATGGGAGAAATCATAATACAAATGCCTATTGGAGGGGGGACCGGCTCCACATAAATCCGGTCCTCAATTGTTGTCATGTTCTCTAAATTCTCTCTCTTGCAAAAGTATTGTTCATGCCAAGTTAAGTAATTGTTATAATTATGTTGCTATCTTCAATTATGTTCACCTGCTATGCTCACAAAGTCATTTCTTAAAAGTACTCTCATTAATTTCCGCTACTCTCAAATTAAATAGGCCAATTCCATTACATTGGTATCAGAGCATTTGGTTTCTCTTTTCTTGCTTAAGAAGAGAGTTCCTTAAGTAGCCTATAAATGGTTGATGTTGTTAATTATATTAGGGTAAGTGGATTTGGGATCTAATATCGGTTTTGTTGAGCCCACTATGTGGGGGATGGTGCACACCTCGGGAGCTTTGGACTTTATAATGGAGTCTTCTTAGACTTGCCTACGGCTTTACCATTATTGAGCCATAAGAAGCCCGAAAGGAGCTAGCCCTTGGCAACTCTGCTATGTTAGACCTACTCCTCTACTCTCTATAGTTAACCACTTCGAGCCGTGGGTATAGATACTTAAGAGCCGATTTTCAAAGGCTAAGAGGAGTGGCAACTAAGGTTTTGAATTGCCAAAGCATACATAAGTACATACATAAATTGAAGTCGCGGAGCGGAGCGTTGGTCGACTCTCTCTCACACACACACACACACACACACACACACACACACACACACACACACACACACACACACACACACACACACACACACACACACACACACACACACACAGTGAGCTTACACAGTACAATACGCAGAGAACTGTTAGAAGGGTTATCTCCCAATACCTTAGTATTCACAAAGTATAAGTTAGTATATACAAAGAGTTAGAGGGAAGTGAGTTAGGCGGGCGGCCAGCCATATCCGCATAAGAGGCCACTTGGGATTTAATCCCAACAACCTCCCACTTAAAGTCCAATGTGGCACTTTAAGTAACTGTAAATCTATAAACATAAATGTACAAAGATTTACATGGTTGCCATCTATCCAATGCCCAATAACTCATGACAATGCACAAAGCCCTCTCCTGGAAGTCCCTTTGTGAGTAGATCAGCAGGATTGTCCTTGGTGTGGATCTTCAGCAGTTGTATATGCTTGTCTTCAAGTACTTCCCTAATGAAGTGATATTTCACATCAATATGCTTAGTCTTCGAATGGAACACTGGATTCTTTGCCAATTGTATAGCACTTTGACTATCACAATATAACTCTGGCATATCTACTTTGATTCCCAAGTCTGCAACCAATCTACCAAGCCAAATAGCTTCTTTGCATGCCTCATTTGCTGCAACATACTCAGCTTCTGTAGTAGACTGCGTAACACAATCTTGTAATCGAGATCGCCATGATATGGCACCTCCAGCCAATGTAAAGACATAGCCTGATGTAGATCTCCTCTTATCCAAGTCTCCAGCATAATCTGAGTCAGTGTATCCTCTGACACTCAAATCCTGACTACCATAGCATATGCGCATACTCTTTGTATGTTTTAAGTATCTCATGATACCTTTCACTGCCTCCCAATGTTTCTTGCCGGGATTTGACATATATCTGCTAACCACTCCCACTGCAAATGCAATATCCGGACGTGTAGCAATCATTGCATACATCAAACTACCCACTGCAGACGCATATGGAATCTTATCCATTTCAGCCTTTTCTTCCTCAGACACAAGACAATCTTGTTTGCTAAGTTTCACATATGGTGGCAATGGAACACTCAATGCCTTTCCCTTCTCCATATTGAAACGTTGCAAAACCTTGTCAATATACTCTGTTTGAGATAACCAAATCAACTTCTTTGATCTGTCTCTCTCAATGCGCATACCAAGTATATGACTTGCCTCACCCATGTCTTTCATGTCAAACGATTTTGCCATCTTTGACTTCAAAGCTGAAATTTCTTCCAAGTGTTTGCCAGCAATCAACATGTCATCCACATACAAAATAAGGATCAGCCAACTGCCATCCTTAGCCTTCTTTGTATATAGACAGTGATCGAACTCACTACGTTTGTAGCCTTGAGAAAGCATAAACTGGTGGAACTTATGGTACCATGCCCTCGGTGATTGTTTTAAGCCATAAAGACTCTTTAACAACTGGCATACCAAATGTTCCATGCCTTTCTCAAAAAACCCTTCTGGTTGCTGCATGTAAATTTCCACATCTAAATCACCATGCAAGAACGCTGTCTCGACATCCATTTGGTGCAACACCAAATCCAATATAGCAACCAATGCAAGAAAGCATCTCAATGTAGTCATCTTGACCACTGGAGAGAAGACTTCATCAAAGTCAATGCCTTGTTCTTGCTTAAAGCCCTTGGCAACAAGCCTTGCTTTGCACTTTGGCTGACTATCATGAGCGGTGATCTTATACCTGTAAACCCATTTACAAGGTAGAGCCTTTTTGCCCTGTGGTAATTTAACCAACTTCCATGTCTGGTTTTTATGCAGAGATGTCATCTCTGACTGCATGGCCAACTGCCATTTTTTCGAGTCAACCACTTGTAATGCTTCCTTGTAACAAGATGGTTCTCCGCAATCTGTGAGCATGACATAATTTGGAGATGGCACATAACGATCAGGTGGTTTGGAGACACGCTCAGAACGTCTCACCACAACTGATTCTGCCTCTCTAGCCACTATAGGCTGTTCCTGAGCCTGACCATGCTGTCTTGATGTGCTAGCACTAGGTCCATCTTCCCTGAAGACAACTCTTCTGATCTCCTTTGTCTTCTCTGGCTTAGTGTGAAACTTGGCTTCATTGAAATGCACATCATTGCTACGAATAAGCTTTCTGGACTCAGGATCCCAAAGCCGGTAACCCATCTCGCCCGATTCTCCGTAGCCAAGAAATATACACTTCTTGCTCTTTGGTTCTAACTTATTTCTGAACTCCTTAGGAATATGGCTATAAGCTTCACAACCAAAGACTCTGAGATGCTTATACGAAGGTGCCTTGCCTGTCCATAGCATCTCGGCCACTGAACTCTTATCCAGAACCCTACTAGGAGACCTGTTGATCAAATGGACTGTTGTAGCCACTGCTTCCGCCCAAAATCCATCAGGCAACTCAGCATTTGACAACATGCTTCTGACCTTCTCTTGTATGGTCCTATTCATACGTTCTGCAACCCCATTCTGTGAAGGATTATATGGTGCAGTAAGTTCCCGCTTAATCCCTTTTGCTTCACAAAAGTCTTGAAAAGCTTTGGAAACGTACTCTCCACCATTGTCAGTTCTCAAGCACTTCAGCTTCTGACCACTCTGATTCTCCACCAGCTGCAAGAATGTCTTAAAGACCTTGAGCACCTCATCCTTGTGCTTCAAGAAGTAAACCCATACTTTGCGAGAATAGTCATCTATGAATGTACAAAAGTACGCTGCTCCCCCTAGTGACAAACTAGGCATTGGTCCGCATAGATCACTGTGTACAAGAGCTAACCGTTCGTCCCTACGATTCCTCTTTGATCTGTGCGGTTCCTGTGTTTGCTTACCATAAACACAATGCTCACAAAACTCGAAATCTTGAAATGAAAAGCCAGGCAAATAACCATAATGAGAAAGTATTTCCATTCCTCTTTTTGACATATGTCCCAACCTACGATGCCACAGTGACACACTTGGCTGCTCAATCACATTAATTACATGGTTTTTAACCTCTGAAACATGTAAAGTGTACAGAGTTCCTGACTTGCTGCCATGTGCTACAGTCATCGAACCTTTGGAGATCTTCCAAGCGCTGTTCCCAAAAACTGTCACATAACCCGCATCATCCAACTTCCCTGTACTAATCAAGCTCTTTCAGATTGCTGGAACATGTCTGACATTCTTGAGCCATAAAGAAGAGCCATTCTGAAACTTCAACTGCACATCTCCCACTCCAAGTATGTCACAAACCTGCTCATTGCCAAGTCTGACATAATCTTTAGTAGCCACAAATGATGTAAACCACTCTTTGTGCGGAGAAACATGTAAAGATGCCCCTGAGTCGATAATCCAATCACTCATAGCATGTCCATCCTCTGCAATCAAGAAAACAGAATCAAGATTGCTTGTAAGGAAGATGTCAGCAGCTGCTATACCAGAATCACTGTCTGAACCAGATCCTGTGACATTCACCTCTTCAATCTTCACTGAACTCTTCTTTTCATCTTGCTCAGAACTCTTTGTTTTTCCTTTTTCTTGTTTCCACTTCGTACAGTCTCGCTTCATGTGACCCTTCTTGCTACAATGGTAGCATTCTATGTCATCCTTTGACTTCGAATCACGAGACTTACTTCGGTTTTGTGCCTTCTTACCCTTCTTCTCTTTAAACTGTTGTCTCCCTCGAACGACCAAAGCACTATTGCCTTTGCCTTTGTCAATGTTCTTCCTGTTCACTTCCTCTGTGAGCAAGCTGCCTTCTACATTGGCACTTGTAAGACCTTCTGGCACGACAGAATTACTTAACGCTGTACGAAAAGTATCCCAACTGTCTGGCAAAGTGATTAAGAGAAACATAGCCTTCACTGAATCTGGAAAGACTATCTCCTGTGCTGTTAACTGGCTGAAAATTGTGTGAAATTCATTCAGATGATTTGACATGGCTGTCCCTTCCTTCATCTTCAAATCCACCAATTTCTTGAGCCAGTAAATCTGAGAAGCAGCACTTTGTTTCTCGTACATACCACATAGCTTTTGCCATACGCCATACGCTGTAGTCTCTTCTGCTACGTTGAAGTAAACATTTTCTGCCAGTGTCAGCATGATTGTGGAACAAGCTAACTCGTCAAGCTCTTCCCACTCATCTTCAGCCATACCTTCTGGTCTCTCCCCTTTGAGCTTCAGTGGCTTCACTTGTTTTTTCTGCACCAAAACCTGCCAAATCTGCTTCTTCCAGAATGGAAAGTTTGTGCCATCCAGCTTCTTTATGTTGTAAAGAGTCTCACTTTGAGAAGATGCCATATCTGCCAAACTGTTTACTCCTGAGAAAAATCCGGCAGAGTTTCCCCTGTAAACTGGCCTCTGTACACAGTAAACAAGCTGTAATCAACAAGCTGAACACCTCTCCTCAGGAACTGTCAGTATTTTGAAAATTTTTGACAGAGTCTCCCCTGTAAACTGAGCTCTGGGAACCAAAAGATAGCTCAAAAACAATCATAAATAGCTGACCAGTGACAAATCTAAAAAATCTATGTAATATGTTGTCCTGTAAGCATACACTGTCTCCTCTCTGGGCGATGACAGAACCTGTATCTGTCTCAAGACTGAACCCTGAACAATGCCTCAACGGCCTGACGCATAAGATGCAATCCAGTGTCTACACAAAGTCATACATCCTAAGGGATAAAAGTCGCCGAAGAGGATGCGTGTAGAGGGGAACTCCAGCAACCTAATCCACCTCACACTGGGTAACCCAGCCCCCAGTGCTTGGCTTCAAAAAACCTCACACACGACCCTCTCAGATGGCTCAGCAAACTGCCCAGAACTAGTATACATCCTATAATAGACCAATCACTGTCCTATGACCGCTACGGCGGTCTGTCTGCTAGCGTGACTCACAACTAGCAGACCCACAATCACAGTACATCAATCTGCAATACATGCCAGTGGTGTCAAGCCGTCGTATGGCCACACCTCCCCTGGAACCTGGCAAGCACAAGAAGTAACAATGCAGACTGCAATATATATATATATGATGATATATATGTGTACCTGGTCTATAGATGATGCTCTGAAGACTAATGAGTGATGTATGTCGATGCCGATATTGATGTCGGCCACCTCCTGCTTGCCAATCTACACAAGACGGATTTCTTTGCGGCTGAAATCTATCTTCTGCTGTAGTGCTCAGAACGAAATTCTGAGGGCATAAACGGCTTTGAAAGGGGGGTAAAACCTTAGGTTGCCTGCTGGAAACGCTCCCGGAACGCCGAGTGTGAATTTTCGAACTCCGGATCCAGAATCTGCTAGAAAAGTGCGAGCGCGCGCGATTGCGCAAAACCGCACTGAACCAAGGCTCTGATACCAATTGAAGTCGCGGAGCGGAGCGTTGGTCAACTCTCTCTCACACACACACACACAGTGAGCTTACACAGTACAGTACGCAGAGAACTGTTAGAAGGGTTATCTCCCAATACCTTAGTATTCACAAAGTATAAGTTAGTATATACAAAGAGTTAGAGGGAAGTGAGTTAGGCGGGCGGCCAGCCATATCCGCATAAGAGGCCACTTGGGCTTTAATCCCAACATAAATTTTGTTAACATGGCTGACAATAATCAAGAGAGTAGAATGAACATTGGTAGCTTTGATTTTGCACATGAAGGTGCTAATGATGATGCTCCCATGTTTGTGAATTATCTCGTTACTAGGTTGTAGCAAGCTATTGGCAACCCTGCTTTGCAAGCCGAAGTTACTCAACAACTTCGTGCTTATGGAATTTCCCTTCCTCTCCAAGAGGAGAGAGAGCTTAGGAGGCCTCTTGAAGAGACTCCCAAAAGAAGACTCTCTCCCATTCGAGAGGAGGAATCCAAAGAGCAAGAAAGCAATGAAAGTTTAAGTTCCTCTGAAGATGTGGCTCCACGAAGACGGAGGTCTAGACGATCGCCCACTCCTCCCAAGAGGAAAAGATCAACAAATAGTCCTTCTCCTCATCACTCTGAAAGGCAAGAGAGGAAACAAAGGAAGAAAAGGGCTAGGAAGAGGTCACCCTCTTCTCCTTCTTCTTCACCTTCCTCCTATTCCGACGAAAGTTATGGCTATTCTCCTAGAAAATACAAGAGGGGAGGACATCGCAAATCATTTCCTGCATGGCGAAGGTCACAAAAGCTAAAGAAGTTCAAGGAGGGAGGAAAGAGTATCTCTTTTCTCACCTATGATGGCACCTTCGGTGCTACCCACAAAGTGTTGGCCTTCATCCAACAATTTGATGCGGCCTTTGGAGATGAGGGCTACACAGATTCCTCTAAGCTATGCCATGTAGCTATGCACTTCCAAAAATCAGCTCGTCAATGGTGGGCTAGCCTTCGTGGAAATGGTGAAGCCCCAAAGACATGGAAAACTCTACGAGTTTCCATCATGAAGCAATTCCTTGCAAGCGATGCAAAGGACAAAGTGCTTACCAAATGGCGCAGCTTGAAGCTCCTCTCCCATGAGTCTATTCACAAATATGTAGACAAGTTTTGGGATTTACATCTCAAGGCTAGTGTCTTTCAAAAGATAGACTTTGCCGAGCAAAGGCAGCAATTCTGTGCGGGATTACCTGAAGAGATGGCCGAATACATCAACTCTCAACGGCCTGGTACTATTAGCGAAGTAATCCATCACACCATGGTTGCTTCACGCATCAATTTCCATCAAGGGGCTAGAAGTAATGTCAAGCCCATGGAAAACAAAGACAAAAATGATGCAAAGGGGAAAACCAATGTTCAAAATACTTCCCAAGTCAATTCCAACAACAACAACAATCGGTCCAAGGAGAAGGGAGTTTACAAAGGTAAAAACAAACTCTCTCCTAAAGAGCTTGAATCTTTTCGCAAGGACCATAAGTGTTTCAAGTGGGGAGCAAGGACATGGGTATCGTTCTTGCCCCAAGAAGAATACTCGCAATGAGACTCCTAGGGCTTCCACCATCGAAGCTCCAAAAGAGGATGCTCATTGCAAAGGATCATCACTTTCCTATGCTTGGGGAAAGGTAAGACAACATGATGCCTTCATCTTGTTTAAACCTGGCTCTACTCTTAACTTCATATCAATGGAGTTGGCCACCAAGTTGGGCATTCAAGCTTTTGAGATGGGAGATATAGTAGTGGGGCTGATGCAGATTTCAAGGGACAACAAGCCTCCGTTACTCCCTTGATTGGGAAGTTGAGGCTTCATGTCCAAAGCTATGTCGACAAGGAAGACTTCTTCATCTCTCCTCTCCAACATGAGGATGTTATCCTAGGGGCACCATGGTTTGATCGCATGGATGCCAACATGAAGTTCCCTGAAAGGAGAATCTACTTCACCTACAGGGGAAAGAACATGTATATAGATGCTAATGAGCATGGTCTCACTATTCCACTTGTAATCCTCTTTCTTTTGATAAGTCAATGAAGAGCTCAGTTTCTATGTACATGATTTTTGTCAAAGAGTCTCTAAAAGATACTAATGTTTCATCAAATGTAAATGGTAGGAATCAAGAAGAGTTAGACTTGTCTAATTTTCTAAAAGGATTCCAAGATGTGTTCATTGATGATATCCCTATGGACTTACCTCCAAAACAAGGGGATGATGACCATCGTATTGAGCTCCTTCCTGGAAGCTCACCACCTAACAAGCCTCCTTATCGAGTCTCACAAGCTCAACAAGAGGAGATCATGAGGCAAGTACAAGAGCTGGTAGACAAAGGGATGTTGAGGCCTAGTTACTCTCCCTTTTGTTCTCTAGTCCTTTTAGTGCAAAAGAAAGATGGTACATACCGTATGTGTGTGGACTATCGAGCACTAAACCATATCACTATCAAAAACAGATTTCCCGTACCTCGGGTAGAAGATCTGTTTGATAAACTACAAGGCTCGACCTACTTCAGTAGGATTGACCTTAAGAGTGGCTATCATCAAATAAGGATAGTGGATGAAGATATCTTAAAGACCGCGTTTCGCACAACGTTTGGTCTTTATGAATATCTAGTCATGTCTTTTGGCTTGACTAATGCACTAGCTACGTTCAATCGTTTGATGGAGAAAATTTTTAGACCATACCGCAAATTCACTGGTGTGTTCTTTGATGATATCATCATCTACTCCAAGTCTTTGGAGGAACATAAGCAACATCTCCAAGTGATTTTTCAAGCAATGAGGGAGAACAAGATTTTTCTTAACCAAAAGAAAAGCGAATTCTTCCTTCAAGAGATTCAATACCTAGGTCATATTATCTCTAAAGATGGTATCCAAATGGATCCATCAAAGTTAGAGGTAATAAAAGCATGGCCTAACCCAAGAAATCTACATGAGCTAAGAAGCTTTGTTGGTATGTGCGCATACTATAGACGCTTCATACCAAAATTCTCTCAAGTAGCCGGACCACTACACGACTTAACTAAGAAGAACGTTAAGTTTGTATGGACTGCTAAGGAGCAAAATGCTTTTGAAAATCTCAAAGAGAAGCTTACTTCCCAACCAGTCCTCGTCCTTCCGGATCTCTCAAAGCCATTTGAGGTCCAATGTGATGCTTGTGGTGATTGCCTTGGACAGTTTTTCTTCAAGAAGAGCATACCATAGCATATGAGAGCCGAAGGCTCAATATTGATGAGCGAGTCTTGGGAATTTATGAGAAAGAACTTTTAGCTGTTCTACATGCCCTAGACACATGGAAGCACTACTATTGGGGACTCCATTTACCCTATGAACCGACCACCAAAGTCTCAAGTATTTCATGACGCAAACCAAGCTTTCCGAAAAACAAATGAGGTGGGCAAATTTTCTTTCACAATTTAATTTCCATATTGCTCACATAGCTGGTAAGCACAATCAAGTGGCTGATGCACTATCACAACGACCCAAAGCTAATGCGGTGTCTATAGCTACTCACAATGATCTATCCTTTATGATAGATGAGTATGCTACTGACCCGGATTTTTGAGACATAATGTCAGCCCTTTCTTTGGGGAAGAAAGAGGAACCATTCACCTTGCAGGATGGTTATCTTCTCCACGGCAATAGGCTATGTGTTACCCATTCCCTTCGTGAGAAAGTTATGTATGAATCCCATGCTCCTCCATATGTGGGGCATAGAGGTATTCAACCTACTCTCCGAGGAGTAGAGACGTACTTCTATTGGCCTACCATGAAAGTGGACATACAAGAGTATGTTTCAAAATGTGTAGTATGCCAAAATACCAAGTATGATAGAGGGAAGCAACCTGGATTACTCCAACCATTGCCTATTCCAAATTCACCATGGGAGAGTATATCCATGGATTTCATCTTTGGATTACCCAAGTCTATCCATGGGAATACAGGAATATGGACAATAATTGACAGGTTTAGCAAGAAAGCACATTTTATTCCTGTCAAAAATACTATTAAGACACATCAAATGGCAACTCTCTTCATATCTCAGATTTTCAAGCATCATGGATTACCCACATCCATCGTGTCAGATAGAGATCCTAAAATGACCAGTAATTTTTGGATAGGTATCTTTGAAAATCTACGAACAAGATTGAATTTCTCTTCGGCCTATCACCCACAAACGGATGGCCAAAGTGAGATAGCCAATCGTACGACACTCGATCTACTCAAGAATTATGTTACTGAAGTAGATCAACGCTCACAATGGGAAAACTACTTACCTCTTGTAGAGTATGCCTACAATAATACTGTACATACTTCTACGGGAAAAGCACCTTTTGAGATCATTGAGGGAAGACCTAAAAGTCCCTTGCTACTCAAAGTACATGGGAAGATCTTCGCCGCCGATGAGTATAGCCGTGACCTACAAGAATCTTTTCAAAAGATTAGAGAGGCTATATCCATCTCTCAACAAAGGCAAAAAGCTACTGCTGATAAGCACAAAAGAGCCTTAATGTTCAAAGAAAATGATTGGGTCTTACTCAAGTTTCCTAAGGCTCGATTAAGGCAAACGACGGGCAAAAATCCTATGGGCCATCAAAAGTATTATGCTAAACTAGCAAAAAGATACAATGGTCCTTTCCAAATCTTGAAGCCCATCAATGAGACGGCTTATCAACTCAAGTTGCCCAACCATTGGCTCATACACAATGCCTTTCATGTAAGCCTACTTAAGCCCTACAAAGGAGAGCCACCAACTGAACCAATTATTGAATACCCTCCCGAAGTTGAAGACTAAGAAGAGGTGCTACAACCCGAAGCTGTTCTTCAGCATGAAGACAAGGTACTACGACATGGTAAGATTATCCGATGGTATCTTATTGAGTTCAAAAATTATCTTTTTGAAGATGCTAGATGGATGCAAGGAATACAGCTTAAGGATAGTATGAACCTTGTCAATGCTTACAATGCTACCTTAGAGTAAGCAAATGTACAACTTTCTTTTAAATGACTCATGTTTTTGTCTTATAAGACTAGTCCTCTTTTTAATTGTGCACAAATTTAACTAGTATGCATGCTAGAATCATGTTTGTGATGACGACGTCTCACAAACACCAAGTAGAATTTGTCACTCTACTTTGGGAGAATGAAATGGACTAAAGAGCAGACATGCTTGCAGAACCTATGTCTCCCAAGCACCAAATGGATTAGTCATCCATCTTGGAAAGATGTCATAGGGTAAAAAGGGATCCTCTACCCACTAAGTAAAATTGAGTAATGACTAAAGCTTTATCTCTTCTACCTCATAGTCGAGGACGACTATGATTTCAAGAGAGAGGTAATGTCATAAAATCTAATATCTAACCAACCCAAATAATTTTCCCATATTAAATTGATCACTTAATGTGGGAGAATGAACGGGAACAAGTGTCAAGATATAGATATGTGCTTATAGATCTATCTCAACACGGGGCCAATAGTACAGGGGCCCAAATGAGAGATGGTCTATCAAAGAGCAAGGCTAATCAATGGAGCATAAGACCTTAGGGTTAGCTTCATTGAAGACCTCCAATAATGTGTGTAAAAGTCCTTTGACCTTAGGTAAGCTAGGTCTGCGCTTGAGGTGGGAACCCGGCCCAAGCTCGAGCTGCTTGTCTTGCTTCAGGTGCTTGATTAAGGTGCTTGAGGTACTCGACCTGCTGCATGATTAAGGTGCTTGAGGTGCTTTGACATGCTTGCCTGAGATGCTTGTGGGAACACCCCTAGTCCAAGTGCTTAGTCATGCTTGATGACTAAGGTGCTTGAGCACCAAAGGTCAAAAAGATCCCTACAAAGAGGGGGGTGAGCCCTTTTCTTAGGGGCTAGAGAGAGAACACGCACACACACTCTCAAGGAAAGCCCAAGCTTAAAGAGGCAATAGGGACACATGTCAAGCCCTACCCATGTTACCTCCATGAGGTGCTTGAACTCTATTGGCTAGGATTAAAAGGGGTCCAATGATAATTTACAACAATTATCTAAATTGTTTTTGCATTTATCAAGTCCTCTCTCTCAAAGGGGAAAGGGGGGGCACTTGTCCCAAGACTACACCTATTGCTAGAAATGGCTCAAGCTTGTGATTGGCTAGGCTTGGCATGAGCCAATGAGCTTCAATGATGAGCTAGAAGAGGGGGTCGACCTAGCAAGGAGGGGGGTTGCTTAGGGGGTATACTCACCCACACACACTCACAAACACTGGCATTGTGTGCTATGCAAAGTGCAAGAGCTCCCTCTCCTTCTCCAAGCAAGTAGAGGTTGAGAGCCTACACCAACACTCTTGGATATGGAGTGCAAATCCAACCAAGAGCCATGCTTTAATGCTTAAGCTTGCCATCTCCTTCTTCTTCATTACTATGCTATTATGTATGCTAGCAACAAGATTTATGATAAGTGAGGAACTAATTCTTTCTCCTACGAAATGTTTCTTCTTCCTCTTCCCTACTCTCATTCCCTGCTAGCTCTCTCCACCTTCGAAGGTGTTTGAGGTCTTGGGACTGAGGCTTGGGATAGTTAAAGCTTTCTTCAAGTTTATGTTATGTTTGTGATGCATGAAGTTTTCCATCTTCATTGCATCACCTAGGTCACAAGGAACACAAAGATTGTATTGTAACAAGTCTCTCTTAATGGGAGAAATCATAATACAAATGCCTATTGGAGGGGGGACCGGCTCCACATAAATCCGGTCCTCAATTGTTGTCATGTTCTCTAAATTCTCTCTCTTGCAAAAGTATTGTTCATGCCAAGTTAAGTAATTGTTATAATTATGTTGCTATCTTCAATTATGTTCACCCGCTATGCTCACAAAGTCATTTCTCAAAAGTACTCTCATTAGTTTCCGCTACTCTCAAATTAAATAGGCCAATTCCATTACAATGGTTGAGCAAGAAGCAACCTAATGTGGACACTTCGAGTTGTGAGACTGAGTACAGGGTATTCTTCACACCTACGGCTGAGTCTGTATGTCTTAGATGCCTTATGGATGATTTGGGTGTTGGACAGGACACTGCCAACACTATCTACACTGACAGTCATAGCGCATTGGCAATTGCAAGGAGCCTAGTTTCTCATGCTCGCACAGAGCACATTGAGGTGCCGTGAGATTCCCCAACCCGCCAATACCAAGATCGGGATCCCGGGGGATTTACTATGGATTTTCGTATGGTATCACGTGAGTGTACAAAGAGGGGGGCAACACCAATGGCATGATCAAGAGCTTCTCTTGCACCCACGATACCGCTCATTATAATCTATAATAACTTTCCCAATCTTTGCATGTGCGTGCATTGTTTAGTAGCTTTTAAAACTCTTTCTTCTCATCTAGATCCTTGTTTACACATATCATGTATTTACAATTGTACATTGATGTACATTACAACCTCAAGAAGCAACTGTGGGAACCACCCGCCCCAATAAAGGAAGAGAATACACCCAAGAGAACGCATCCCGTGAGTCTCGAACCCTCAAACTTGGTGTTATATCACAAAGGTTTCACCAACTGAGGCCCTTCTTTCAATGTAGAGGGCTAGAGAGTCCCATTGATAGTTTTTGATGCCCTTCTGCCCTTCAAATGGCTGTCAACTTTGCATAGGAAGGGTTGACTCGTGAAGAACCCTACATTTGAAGGGATCAAATTGACATTGCCCTTCAATTGCGAAGGAAGGAAATTTGTCATATCCGTCATTAGAAGGGCCGGCCATCCAATTGTCATTCAAAATGCGAATTCAAAGTTTACAAGACCTTTAGTTATGGTTTGTAGTTTCATGATAATTTTTAGAGAAAATTACCAAAATACCCCTCTAATTTGTGAAAATTCCCAAAATACCCATAGTACCCCTAGTATTTTGTCATAAATTCCTAAACTACCCTTCAAATTTTCCAAATTTCCCAAAATATCCTTGGTTGAGAGTAAATTTCTCCAAAGTAAATTTTTTTTGAAGCTTTCCATAAGAAGACTAATTGTCTATCATACAAGATGCTAAAACTAGAATTTGAGTTGGTTATGTAGGCTTTGGAGATGAATTGCTTCATTATGTTTAGACATAATTGCCTTTTTTGCGAGGTAATTTGTGACAAATTACATGCCAAGCACTAAAAGCGGATCTCAATTGTAAAAAAGGAATAAAGATAAGAAAATCTTGAACAATCCAACCAAAATAGATACAAAGGTATTTTGGAATTTTTTGAAATTTGAAGAGTATTTTGGGAATTTCCACAAATTAGTGTCAAGTTTGAAGTTTGAGGTTTGTCCAGACCCGATGGCCGTGTGAAAAGACACATCCCTAAAATTTGACTCCTACCTTTCTGAAGTCTCAATGCTCACAGTGAGTCCACTTACTGCCGCTGCTATGACCTTAGACATGTCCACCGTCGAGTGCACTTGCGGTGTTGTCAACCTACTGTGGTCTGAATCTACGGTGTCCACTTTCCTGCTGCAGATCCGCTGATATGGTAAAATACAGAGCCATATCACTTGAGAGCAAAGGTTTTCTCTCTCCCTCGGACTGTTACCCTGACGCGTGCTCTGAGTTGCCCTCCAATTCTCATAGACACTCTACCCCTTCTACCACCATCCGCGCATATCTTGCAAAGTGGAGCAGGCTTTGGTGGGGCAGTGTTCAATCTGGCTACAAGCATCATAGGTGCAGGAATCATGGCACTTCTTTCAACCATGAAGTTGCTCGGCCTCCCTGTTAGTTTCTTTGCAATCGTGGTTATGGGCCTTATTTCAGAAGCTAGCATTGAGCTGCTCATCATTGAACAGGCGACTCCACTCTTTTAGCATCAGCCATGGTTTTGAGGCCCTTGCCCATCTAGGGGACCCGTTATTAGAGTATTTTCCTCCTGTGGAAGCCCGGAGGCTTGCTTGAAGCCTGCCTCGTCTTTTCCAAAGTCGGAGAGCCGAGTGTCTACACATGGCAAGCTATCATCGCTGCCCATCTCCAGCAAGATGAGAATCATTTATTTACCCATATCAAGGTTTGGACTTATGGGGAAACGGTACAGGAGAAAAATCTTACATTGAGGTGTTTTTACAGAAAAGGACCCCGGTGATGTGAGGGAACCATATGATTTTGAGCACCAGCCTGGGGGAAGCTCTCCATTTCGCACTTATATTGAGGATGCAACGCTGCTGTGGGGTGTCGATGCGTTTTTCTTCTTCCTTTCCTTGCAGCAGATGTGGACAGGGAAGCGGGGAGGCTGGCCCAAGTTTCTCACGATTTCCACAGATTTCTAAGGTATGATTAATCCTCCCTCAGCCTCGTCTTTCCCATTAGATGTGAAAAAGTTTGTGAAAAGGTAATGTTGAATTCTTGTTAGCATTTTTAATCTCTTTTATAAAATTCAATGCATTTCTAAACTTCACAGAATCTTACTTGCTTTGAGAAATTTAGTTAATAAAACAAGCCTCGACTGGTATTGTATACTACAGCTTTTAAAATTGTGATATTGCTTTATGATCAGGAGTTCACGCCTTGCGCCTCACAATTTCTGGCGCCTGCACTTTGGAGCGGTCTACACATGTTGCTTCAGGCTTGAGTCTTGACATAGAGCAGTTCACGCAAGCCTTGACCCTCAAATCATCGTGAGTGAGTCTTGCTCAATGCTTGGTGCTCAAAAATTAGATTTTTTTAAAAAAAATCTTGTATTGGGAAGTTCAAGGGCCTAAAATCGACAAGCATATTAGATTGGTCTTTTTGAACAATTTTGTTGTCTTGATCATGACGATTTTGAATTATAAGATGTGCACGCTTGTCATTAGACATTTGGGGTAGCCCTTCAAATCCTATCAGTCCAGTAGAGATTGAGGGTGCCTTATATTGGCCCCTTTACCCTATGCCTTTAAGGGGCAAATATCCTGCACACGGGCACTTTGGGCAGGCTAAAACAAAGAGCCTTAAACTTAAGGGCTATTCATACCACACACTTTTCCTTGCTTGAGTTGTGCAGTTGTTGCGACTTACTTGTCCCATCTTCACTGCTGCAGTGTTGTACTTGCAACGTATTGCCATTATGATGAGTGCAGCTTTGCGTCCAAGACACCTCGGCTCCGGCTCCGGCTCCGACTCCGACTCCGACTCCGACTCCCTCAGCCTCTAGCTCTCTAGTATCTACATAGAAAGAATGGCTTTCCTATATCTAAGATTCTACTGTTTATCGTCGAGACTTCATCTCCCGGTGTACTTGCAGGGCATCGTCGTTGCCATTCTGAGTGTGCAGCTTTGTACCCAAGACACCCTCAACCTCTAGCGCTCTACATTGAAAGAAAAGCTTTTGTTTACCGCTAGCGTACCGACGATAAACCTCACATGCTGCAAGGAGTTCCTTTTATCTTTCCCTAAAAATAGTGTAATTGTACTGAGATAATTAGTTAAATTAATTATTTGAGGTTAAGATAATTATCACGGATTCCATAAAATGTATTTTTTCTTTGATAATTATCTCAAAGCATTTTGGAATAGTTTGCTATTTTCCTACTTTTATTTTCTCCTAAAAACAGTGTAATTTTGTTGAGATAATTAGTCCAGCTAATTATCTGAGGTTAAGATAATTATCATGGGTTTCATAAAATAAATTTTACCTTTGATAATTATCTCAAAGCTTTTTGGATTAATTTGTTATTTTTCCTCTTGTTTTTTCCCTTAAAAATAGTGTTTTTTTAATGAGATAATTAGTTAAATTAATTATTTGAGGTTAAGATAATCATTACGAGTTTTATAAAATGTTTTTTTCCTCTTCTAATTATCTCAAAGCTTTTTGGATTAGTTTGCTATTTTTTCCTTTTCTGTTTTCCTTATAAACAATGTAAATCTGTTGAGATAATTACAAAAATTACTCAAAATATTGAAAAGGTAATTTTCCTAGCATAATGATAGTTTAATACAGCTCTGATAATTATCTCATCATAATCCAAATTTAATTGGTATAAATATCATTAATTTATGGTTAAAATGAGTAATTTCAATCCTAATATTATATAATAATTAATAAGCTTAGCGTCCCTAAGCTTAATCTCAATAATCAATAGAGAATTTTGAATCGAGAGAGAATTTCAGAGTATACATAGGTTTAATCTTCAACTAATTAAGAAAAATGTAAATAAGTTAACACAGTTTTGCTAATTAAAAAAGCTTAGCGCTAATTACCGTTGATTAACCAACTAGAACTTTTCTCTATAGTGATTTCTACGTAGAGGTCCCTCTAAATGAGAGATAATTTACCAAGGCTCTGAGTCTATTTGAAATTGTGAAGCAGGGGGTTCTATTTATAGGTTTCTGGCACTCACAAGCTCTCACAAGTTGAAAAAGGCAGTTGCTTGCAACTCAAGCAGTCCCAGGCTCAAGATGGCGCCCCCTGCTACTAATTCTGTCTTGGGCAGGTTCCACATAGCTCCATACAATCCTCCCAGCTTTCATAATCAATTTCTGCTATTTTTCCTGACTTTTAATGATTAAACTTGGAAATATCTGTAATTTCTAGAACGTTAGGATAAAAAGTCTTTAGCAGTTATAATTACTGAAACCATTCAGTTTTACTTAACTAATTAGATTCATAGTGTAACTTTTCAGAGCCCGTAACTTTTTCAGATTTTATCGGAATTCAGTTTTGAAAAATTCTAACCCTAGTAAAGCTCTGGTTTCGGTTCCAAAAATACCAATATAAGCCATAGTTGGATCATTCTACAGTGTTTTCTCAATAGCCAAGTTAATTTGAACAGTCTTTGTACAATTTCTAAGGTTTCAGAAACTAGAAACCTTACAATCACCCCAACTTAAGGAATTGAGATGTCCTCATTTCAACCGAAATTGGAGAATCTTTGAGAAGTGATACTTCGTCCTCCCATGTGGCGTCTTTAGTGGGGTAGTCTTTCCATTTTACTAAATATTCTCTGATTACTTTGTTTCGCAGACTTCTTTCCCTAGTATCGAGAATACAATCTGGTTGGAGCTACTTGCTAGTCAACTTTTCCCCAAGAAACCTTCTTTGTTGGGTCTCCAGGACCAAACAATTGCATCTACAGTTTCCCACACTTGTGGGTCCTTATAGTTGACAGCTCAATAATCCTTCCAACAATTGCTGTAAGCTTGAGTATCTGTCATCCCACTTTTTCTCATGCAAGGTGCCCAATATTGAATCAAGAGTTTTTTGTAGTTTGGTGATGTAGGCTCATTATCAATGTCAGATAAAGCCATTGTAAGCCACACTGGAGAGATTTCTGTGTCACTCGGAACAAGCATAAGAAAGTCACCTTGGTGCACATCAGACATAGGGTCAAACTCTTCCCTTGGCCTATCTCGTTGAGGCCCACAAAAATGATCGTTCAACTCTTCAAGGCCTAGGAATCTTTCTGCTCCTTGTTGCAAATTCATTGTAGTGCTTTGTAGGTGAAAATATTCTTGAGTTTTTGGCCAAAACATTTCATACAAGACTCCCTCTGATATGATTGCTTTTCCAATTTCTTCAATTACCTTACTCCAATAATCTATCACGTGTCTATAATATTGCGGAATACTTGAACCATTCCCTAAATTTTTTCAAAATTTTATATAGTTCTTTAGCCCCAAAATGACTTCTTCGTGGGCCTTGACATACTCCGCCATTTGTACTAGAGGTGGATCTCCACGTGGGCCTTCTGTGTCTGTTTTCCAAAGGCGAATACTTCCACTCCAACTTGATACACCTACATGTGCCTTATATTGCATCATTGGTGTCTCATCCTGCATAAAGAACCTGAACTGAAGCGGTTTGGAATGTCCAACAAGTATGTTTTGTCCATCACAAAGATAGCCATCACAATATTGCTTGAAATCGGGGATCTTTGTGAGAAAAAATGGAGCTGGAGATGAAGATGAGCTGTTTCGTAATGTATCCATCAAATGTGGAAAAGTATAGGTTTGTGTAACTCTCAGCTTCTCTGAAAACCTACTAAACATGGCGTCTATGTCCTCATGTGTATGCCCAACCATTAAAAATCCCAGCTGGATGGTTTTGAAAACACCCCTTGCAACAAGCATTGACAAATAGGCAAATAAGTATCGATTGTTGTTTTTCCCTGCACAATTATCCAATTGTAGCAACAAGTTCTTTGGCAATCTGCGAAATGTTGACCCCAATTCCTCTTCTGCAATTTCTGACGACTGCACAATGGGCTCTTTTCCATCACTCAAGTTATGGTAGTCCAAAGCATCCCTTGAGTTCAAAGCATGTAGTAGTGAAATATTGCTCCTTGGAAGTCCATTTGTTACTAGATCACCAAGAGGATGCTTATCTATCCTCTCTAGGTTATGTAAACAATTAGCAATTGAGCCAATTGTAAGATTTGGATCAGCTGGCCATAAACCATTCAAGACAAAGTGTCTGTAATGACCTTCTCCATGTCCATGAGTGATCATGCCAATCAATGCCACCTGCAGATTATATCCTGAATCCACACCCTTGGGAAAAATGCGTAATCTAGGAATAGCAGTTTTCTTTTGATCCATCTTATCATGGATTATGCATACATATTTTTGTGGTTGAGTTTCTGTATACGTGCGCCATGCATAATATAGGCTTCTGCAACTCTTTTGTTGTGCCATGTGAACTTCTCTCTCCCTCAAGAGAAGAGCTCTCTCTTCAAGAGAAGGTTTAGCTTCTAACCTTGCCTTGATTGAGCTACAAATATTGCACTTAGAGAACTCACTCGTCTTTGTTAAAGTGACATGTGGGTACTCTTTGTTCCAAATTCTACCAAAAGAAGATTGGGATAGCTTCTTCTCATAGCCCATTTGGTCAAGTGTCGTGTTAATTTCACATAAAATATCCACTTGTTTGTATGTTGATGGAATCACCAATTGAGTCTCTCTTGAGCCATCTAGCAATGTTCTACTTCTATGTGGCATCTTCTCAGAGTTGTTTTCCACAAACTCATTTAGTAGTGCTCTTGCTAAACTAGTATGTTGAAGTCCCCTTCTCAATGTACATGTGTTCCCATGTACATTTGGCGCACACCATTTTCAAAGTTCTCCTTGTATCGATAAAATGATGTCTTTGGTATTCCATGTAGCTCATACCATGCTCTACAACAAACAATAGAGCCATTTAGCATGAATTGGTATCGTGACTTCTCATCTTTCTGATAACATATAGAAAGAACATCATAAACATAATTAGTGCGTGATTTTTGAGACTCTCCCCAAAACTGTTGTCGTAACCTTGTCACCATATCACGATCTGCAAACTGGCAACATTTTTGTGCACAACAATCAATGCATGATACCCTTTGAATTGATTTGTTTGAAAGGTAAAAAGTCGAAGCTGGTGTTGCTTTTGATTTTTGAGTCCTGTTCATGAAATTGTATCGTCTCTTCCTTGACAACTGGACAACATTACTCCCATCAAGTTTTTTTCCAACATTGTCATCGTTGGATACATCCTCATATATAGCATGCATGCCATCAACAGGAACAAATCGTTGTAATGGGCTCCCATTCAACATTGTTGTCTGCTTGATGGGCCACTTTAGCAAAGTGATGCTATCCACTTCAACCACATTATCAATGCTTGCATTTTCTCTTTCAATACCCACACCCACACAATCAGGACCAAGTTCCTAAAAGTTGACATAATCATGTGGAAATACATATAAGATGGTCCCTTCATTCATGGTTTGCATCATTGTGTCTTCTTTTAAAAGGACCCTCTGATTTCTCCAAGACTCTCGAATCATTGCTTCAAATTCTGGGCTTGTCATAGGTATTGCATTTGTAACTAGAGGATCAGAATGATCATGTTCTTCATCACCATTGTAGCTTTCCTGTGGATCAATTAAGTTCCCATTTAATACAAAAGATTGCAAAAGAAGCTTTGACCATCGAACAACACTCCATAATGAGCCTTGGAGAGATGAAGTATCCGTTGTAGGAAAAGGTAAGACCACATCCTTCAAGCATTCCTCCACTAGTATGGAGACATTTCCGTGTCCTATCTTTGTACCACCACAAGTGGAATTTGGATTTGTTCTACACACACAGCCAATACCAACAATTTCATTGTCAAGTATCATATGTACTTTCTCCCCAGATTCAAAGTCCATCCTGTAAGTGAAAAAGATTACATTGTTAAATCCGTAGTTATAGAAAAATACTCTTCAAACAAAAAATCATGCTACAACATGGAAAAGGTTTGCATAGGTTGGACAAGTGGTGAACCTTGAGACCAAATCCTCCTTGCTATATTAATGGAAGCAAGGTTGGAAATTATGGTGGATCTTGAAACCAAAGCATCCTTGCTATATTAGAGCATAGGTTGGACAAGTGGTAGATCTAATTGTAATACCCACTGCCACCTATCAACTACTATAGGACTATGCTTTCCAATGTCCAAGTATCCCTTGAGGCTTTCAAGGTTGAACACGTGGTGGACCTTGAAACGAAAATCCCCTTTCTATATCAGAGCATAGCTTGGACAAGTGGTGGACCTAGTTATAATGCCCAATATCCAAGGTGAAATACCTTAGGACCTTGCTACCTTGCTTGCCAATGTCTACATAGTCCCTCATTTATTTAATGGAAGTAAGGTTGGACAAGTGGTGGACCTTGAAACCAAAGCCTCTTTGCTATATGAGAGCATAGGTTGGACCTGGTTGTAATACCCACTGCCACCTATCAACTACTATAGGACTATGCTTTCCAATGTCCAAGTATCCCTTGAGTCTTTCAAGGTTGAACACGTGGTGGACCTTGAAACGAAAATCCCCTTTCTATATCAGACCATAGCTTGAACAAGTGGTGGACCTAGTTATAATGCCCAATATCCAAGGTGAAACACCTTAGGACCTTGCTACCTTGCTTGCCAATGTTTACATAGCCCCTCATTTCTTTAATGGAAGTAAGGTTGGACAAGTGGTGGACCTTGAAACTAAAGCCTCTTTGCTATATGAGAGCATAGGTTGGACCTAGTTGTAATACCCACTGCCACCTATCAACTACTATAGGACTATGCTTTCCAATGTCCAAGTATCCCTTGAGTCTTGCAAGGTTGAACACGTGGTGGACCTTGAAACGAAAATCCCCTTTCTATATCAGAGCATAGCTTGGACAAGTGGTGGACCTAGTTATAATGCCCAATATCCAAGGTGAAATACCTTAGGACCTTTCTACCTTACTTGCCAATGTTTACGTAGCCCCTCATTTCTTTAATGGAAGCAAGGTTGGACAAGTGGTGGACCTTGAAACCAAAGCCTCTTTGCTATATGAGAGCATAGGTTGGACCTAGTTGTTATACCCACTGCCACCTATCAACTACTATAGGACTATGCTTTCCAATGTCCAAGTATCCCTTGAGTCTTGCAAGGTTGAATACGTGGTGGATTATTGAAACCAAAATCCCCTTTCTATATCAGAGCATATCTTGGACAATTGGTGGACCTAGGTATAATTCCCCTCCTTTCTTTAATGGAAGAAAGGTTGGAAAAGTGGTGAATCTTGAAACCCAAACCCTTTGGCTATATATAGAGGATAGCTTGGACAATTGGTGGGCTTAGTTGTAGTATCCAATGTCCAAGGTCCAAGGTGAACTATGTAAAGACCTTACTTCCAAAACAAAGTCGTACAAGTGGTTCTCCTTCAAACCAAAACGTCCTTAGTGTATTAGAACATAGCTTGAAGAAGTCGTGGACTTAGTTGTAATGGTGAATGTCCAAAGCAAACTATTATAGGACCTTTCTTCCCAAATCAAGTTTGGACAAGTGGTGGATCTTGAAACCAAAACCCCCTTACTGTATTAGAGCATAGCTTAGATAAGTGGTGGACCTAGCTGCCATGGAAAATGTTCAATGTGAACTGCTACAGGACCTTGCTATTAAATGTCTAAGTAGAGCTAGCTTCTTTAATGGAATCAAGGTTGGGAAAGTGGTGCATCTTGAAACCAAAAGTCCTTTATTGTATTAGAGCATAGCTTGGACAAGTGAGGGATTTAGTTTTAATGTGTGATGTCCAAAAAAAAGTATTACAAGACCTTGCTTTCCAATATTTGAATTGGTCAAGTGGTTAAAACTAAGTATAAAACTTTGACCATTTTCTTCTCGAATTGCCAAAAAGCTAGTTTTAGACACCCCTAAATGAAAATGGTTTAGGGTGGCCTTAAGCAACGTTTTTTCAAAGACTTGAACAAAAGGGTTGCTGAAGAGTAATGAAAATTTATTATGGCTTGAAGTGCCTGAGTATGTGAAAACAAGCCTAGGTTTTCCACAAGGCAAAAGGTGACATAATAAGAACATTGGAAACTTAGGATTGACCATGTGGCCCAAACTTTGGCAAGTGAAGTGGTGGCCAAGTTTTGTGGCACAGTGTGCACTTGGTCCTATACGTGTTGACCACTTGGCTAAATCTAGGACCATAAGGCCAAACCTTTGGCACCTTAAATATAGTATGGGACATAATCTAGAACTGCTATAGTAAACTAGTAGTATAGTTAATATGTTAATATTTGTATTATATTTAAGTATATGCTAAATATAATTTATGTTCAAAATTTCACTAATGAAGAATGTTCCCATTTAGCACTCCAGATGCGGGGTCTTAGGGCAATGCCACAATGGGGTGACAAGGCAGCTCTTCCACGTGAGGTTTGGGGGTAGCGCTCTTGATGGGGATGTGGAATATAGCGCTCTCGATGGAGGGGCTTGGGAGGCTGATTTTGGGATATTGTTCCGGGCGGGGTCCTGGGGAAGCGCCCCAGGCGGGGCTAGGGGCAGCCCCAAAGATTTTTTTTTTAAAAAGTGAATTCATAGTATAGAGTTACGCATGTTTTGCATATTTTCAACCATGATTTCTTTAATTTTGGCTGTGTGAATTGGTTAATGTTTTATATTGCTTTTGTTTTTTTTAATCCTATGATAAAACATGGACTTGTAGCATACGTGACATTCTAATAAACCCTATCAAGATTAGGCACAAAGAGAGCGCACGAGCAACGCACACAGAGAAAGCAGACGAGCAGCAAACACACAGAAAGCGCACACAGATCGCACACAGTTGGAGTATACGCGCACGTAGAGGAGCAAGCCCGGCATCGTACACAACACAGGTGGAGCGCACAGGATTGAAAGTTCGCGCACAAGATAAAGAAACAGCAGCGTACGCAACGCTTTCCAGAAGGGCAGGATCGGGCATAGCTTCTTCTCAGGAGACATTGCACACCTCACGAATAGAGAAAAAACAAGTATTTCTCTCTCTCTCACTCTCTGTCTTTCTCCATATAGAGAAGATGGTTCTCTGTAACTCTTCTTGCACACACTCTCTCGTCAAAAGACAGAGATACGTAGTTTAAAAATATCCCCGCACACATACACATATTCCTACACATCGTCTTCCTCTCTTCCACATACATAACCACAATGAAATCTGTTATCTTGTTGTCTCTCTCTTGAAAATACATGCACATATTCCCACACATCGTCTTCCTCACTTCCACATACATAACCACAGTGAAATCTGTTATCTTGTTGTCTCTCTCTTGAAAATACGTGCACATATTTCCATACATCGTCTTCCTCTCTTCCACATACATAAACACAATGAAATCTGTTATCTTTCTCTCTCATCTCTCTAGAAAACAGGTATTTCTCTCTCTCTCTCTCTCTCTCTCTCTGTATCTTGCTATCTCTCTCTTGAAAATACATGCTCATGTATGTGTGCGTCTGTGTTATCTATGTGTATGTATGTATATTTGTGTTATTTCATTGTAATACTCATACATAATGCAGATACACAATTACACTTAATTACGATATGCACACATAGTATATATACATACATAAATATCACAAATAACTAACACATTGTAATACTAGTAAACTTGAATGGAAGACTTACTTGCGTGATCTGTTAAAGTCGATTCTTGTAGCGAGTTCTGGATGTATGCTGAGCTGATTTTCCTCTAATCCATTTGTAGATATGATTGTAACTTCTGTTTCTCAAAAATAGTAGTGTTGTTTAGTGATACACCTAATGGACATAAATGGTTGAAACTAGGACATGTAGACCAAAAATACGTGTATTTCTTTGGATGAATATATACACTTTTTGGTGACCCTTACCACAAGTGGTGGACCTTGAGACCAGTGGACTATAAGGACCTCCAAACAATACCTTGTACACTCAATCCTTCTTGGTATCTAGGTTGGACAAGTGGTGGACCTTGTTCAAATTCTCTAACCACTCTCTCTAACATGGTGACATAATTTAGGTGTGATAAATTCATATCTATGCAAACTAATATCAGTTTAAGCTTGTTAATTTGAATTTGTTTGAATTTATGTACAATATAATGATTTGAGGTTTGCATATTTGAATTTAGGTGGTATAACGATATCTTTTTGTGGTAAACTTGAATTTAAAATCAATTTCGCGTGGAATATTTTAAATTTAAGTGATAAAATTTAAATTTTTATAAAAAAGTTTGAATTTGAAAATTTGGGCGGGATATTTAAAAATTTAGGCGAGATATTTAAAATTTGGGAGGGATATTTTAAATTTAGGCAATCAGATTTTGAATTTTAAATTTAGGCGAGAAGGTTTTGAATTTATAGCGAGATCTCTCTTACATAAGAGAGTATAGGTTGGACAAGTGGAGGACCTTAAAGCTACAACATCCATGCTACTAGACATGATAGGTAGGGAATCTAGTTGAATATTGTATGTATAATATATATGTAATAGATCTAGCTTGGACAAGTGGTGGACCTTGGAGCAAACCCCATGTAAAACATATCGTGCACATTTCAAGTGGTGAGAAAAAATATCATTTAAGATATAGCCTTATAGGTTCGACAAGTGGTGGACCTTAACACCAAGATATTCTTAATGTAATGACATAGAGTGGAAAACTGGTGAATCTTGAGACCAAACCATGCTACTAGCGATAATAGCTTGGACAAGTGGTGGACCTTGAAAGTAATCCCCCCATCTACGAAATATCGTGGGTTTAAGGTATTTTGATGGAGCCTAGCATCTTGGAGACATGGTGCAGCTTGCTTCTCTTCATGTTTCAATGGAGCCTATCTTGGACAAATGGTGGAGCATCCTTCTCTCCATGTTTCAATGGAGCCTAGCTTGGTCAAGTGGTGGACCTTTGCTTCTCTCTATGATTCAAGTGGTGGACCTTGGAACCAAACCCCCATGTAAAACCTATCATGGTCACTCCAAGTGGTGAGAAAGAATAACCTTTAAGATATAGCCTTATAGGTTGGACAAGTGGTGGACCTTAACACCCAAATATTCTTAATATAATGACATAGAGTGAAAAAGTGGTGAATCTTGAGACAAAACCACTCATGCTACTAGCGATAATAGCTTGGACAAGTGGTGGACCTTAAACGTAAACCCCCCATGTTTCAATAGACTTAGCTTCGACAAATGGTGGAGTCTCGTTCTCTCCATGTTTCAATGGAGCCTAGCTTGGACAAGCGGTGGACGTTTGTTTCTCTCTATGTTTCAATAGAGTCAGCTTGGACAAGTGGTGGACCTTGAAACCAAACCCCCATGTAAAACCTATCATGGTCACTCCAAGTGGTGAGAAAAAATATCATTTAAAATATAGCCTTATAGATTGGACAAGTGGTGGATCTTAACACCCAGATATTTCTAATATAATGGCATAGAGTGGAAAAGTGGTGAATTTTGAGACCAAACCACTCAGGCTACTACCAATAATAGCTTGGACAAGTGTTGGACCTTAAATGTAAACCCCTCATCTACGACATATCGTGGGTTTAATGTTTTTCGATGGAGCTTAGCATCTTGGAGACATGGTGCAACTTGCTTCTCGTCATGTTTCAATGGAGCCTATCTTGGACAAATGGTGGAGCATCCTTCTCTCCATGTTTCAATGGACCCTAGCTTGGACAAGTGGTAGACCTTTGCTTATCTCTCTGTTTCAATAGAGTTAGCTTGGATAAGTGGTGGACCTTGGAACCAAATGCCCATGTAAAACCTATAATGGTCACTCCAAGTGGTAAGAGAGAATAACCTTGAAGATATAGACTTATAGGTTGGACAAGTGGTGGACCTTAACACCCACATATTCTTAATATAATGACATAGAGTGGAAAAAGTGATGAATCTTGAGACAAAAACACTCATGCTACTAGCGCTAATAGCTTGGACAAGTGTTGGTACTTGAATGTAAACCCCCCATGTACAAAATATCGTGGGTTTAAGGTATTTTCGATGAAACCTAGCATCTTGGAGACATGGTGCAGCTTGCTTCTCTTCATGTTTCAATGGAGTCTATCTTGGACAAATAGTGGAGCATCCTTCTCTCCATGTTTCAATGGACCCTAGCTTGGACAAGTGGTGGACCTTTGCTGATCTCTATGATTCAATAGAGTTAGCTTGGACAAGTGATAGACCTTGGAACCAAACCCCCATGTAAAACCTATCATGGTCACTCTAAGTGGTGAGAAAGAATAACCTTTAAGATATAGCTTTATAGGTTGGACAAGTGGTGGACCTTAATACACAAATATTCTTAATATAATGACATAGAGTGAAAAAGTGGTGAATCTTGAGATAAAACCACTCATGCTACTAGCGATAATAGCTTGGACAAGTGGTGGACCTTGAACGTAAACCCCCCATGTTTCAAAAGACTTAGCTTCGACAAATGGTGGAGCATCGTTCTCTCTATGTTTCAATGGAGCCTAGCTTGGACAAGTGGTCGACCTTTGTTTCTCTCTATGTTTCAATAGAGTTAGCTTGGACAAGTGGTGGAACTTGGAACCAAACCCCCATGTAAAACCTATCATGGTCACTCCTAGTGGGAAGAAAGATTAACCTTTAAGATGTAGCCTTATAGGTTGGACAAGTGGTGGCTCTTAACACCCACATACTCTTAATTAAAGTGGTGACTCTTGAGACCAAACCACTCAGGCTACTAGCAATAATAGCTTAGACAAGTGGTGGACCTTGAATGTAAACCACTCATCTACGAAATATCGTGGGTTTAATGTATTTCGATGGAGCGTAGCATCTTGGAGACATGGTGCAGCTTGCTTCTCGTCATGTTTCAATGGAGCCTATCTTGGACAAATGGTGGAGCATCCTTCTCTCCATGTTTCAATGGACCCTAGCTTGGACAAGTGGTGGACCTTTGTTTCTCTCTATGTTTCAATAGAGTTAGCTTGGACAAGTGGTGGACCTTGGAATCAAATCCCCATGTAAAACCTATCATGGTCACTCCAAGTGGTAAGAAAGAATAACCTTTAAGATGTAGCCTTATAGGTTGGACAAGTGGTGGACCTTAGCACCCACATATTCTTAATAAAAGTGGTGAATGTTGAGACTTAACCACTAAGGCTACTAGCAATAATAGCTTGGACAAGTAGTGGACCTTGAATGTAAACCCCTCATCTACGAAATATCGTGGGTTTAATGTATGTCGATGGAGCCTAGCATCTTGGAGACATGGTGCAGCTTGCTTCTCGTCATGTTTCAATGGAGCCTATCTTGAACAAATGGTGGAGCATCCTTCTCTCCATGTTTCAATGGACCCTAGCTTGGACAAGTGGTGGACCTTTGTTTCTCTCTATGTTTTAATAGAGTTAGCTTGGACAAGTGGTGGACCTTGGAACCAAATCCCCATGTAAAACCTATCATGGTCACTCCAAGTGGTAAGAAAGAATAACCTTTAAGATGTAGCTTTATAGGTTGGACAAGTGGTGTACCTTTACACCCACATATTCTTAATATAATGACATAGAGTGGAAAAGTGGTGAATCTTGAGACCAAACCACTCAGACTACTACCAATAATAGCTTGGACAAGTGTTGGACCTTGAATGTAAACCCCTCATCTACGACATATCGTGAGTTTAATGTTTTTCGATGGAGCCTAACATCTTGGAGACATGGTGCAGCTTGCTTCTCGTCATGTTTCAATGGAGCCTATCTTGGACAAATGGTGGAGCATCCTTCTCTCCATGTTTCAATGGAGCTTAGCTTGGACAAGTGGAGGACCTTTGTTTCTCTCTCTATTTTAATAGAGTTAGCTTGGACAAGTGGTGGAGCTTGGAACCAAACCGCCATGTAAAACCTATCATGGTTACTCCAAGTGGTAAGAAAGAATAACCTTTATGATATAGACTTATAGGTTGGACAAGTGGTGGACCTTAACACCCACATATTCTTAATATAATGACATAGAGTGGAAAAGTGGGGAATCTTGAGACCAAACCACTCAGGCTACTACCAATAATTGCTTGGACAAGTGTTGGACCTTGAATGTAAACCCCTCATCTACGACATATCGTGAGTTTAATGTTTTTCGATGGAGCGTAGCATCTTGGAGACATGGTGCAGCTTGCTTCTTGTCATGTTTCAATGGAGTCTATCTTGGATAAATGGTGGAGCATCCTTCTCTCCATGTTTCAATGGACCCTAGCTTGGACAAGTGGTAGACCTTTGCTTCTCTCTATGATTCAATAGAGTTTGCTTGGACAAGTGGTGGACCTTGGAACTCAAACCCCCATGTAAAACCTATTATGGTCACTCCAAGTGGTGAGAAAGAATAACCTTTAAAATATAGCCTTATAGGTTGGATAAGTGGTGGACCTTAACACCCAAATATTCTTAATATAATGACATAGAGTGATAAAGTGGTGAATCTTGAGACAAAACCACTCATGCTACTAGCGATAATAGCTTGGACAAGTGGTGGAACTTGAACGTAAACACTCCATGTTTCAATAGACTTAGCTTCGACAAATGGTGGAGCATCGTTCTCTCCATCTTTCAATGGAGCCTAGGTTGGACAAGTAGTGGATCTTTGTTTCTCTCTAGGTTTCAATAGAGTTACCTTGGACAAGTGGTGGACCTTGGAACCAAACCCCCATGTAAAACCTATCATGTTCACTCCAAGTGGTGAGAAAGAATAACCTTAATGATATATCCTTATAGGTTGGACAAGTGGTGGACCTTAACACCCATATATTCTTAATATAATGGCATAGAGTGGAAAAGTGATGAATCTTGAGAGCAAACTACTCATGCTACTAGCGATAATAGGTTGGACAAGTGGTGGACCTTGAATCTAAACCCCCCATCTACGAAATATCGTGGGTTTAAGGTATTTAGATGGAGCCTAGCATCTTGGAGACATGGTGCACCTTGCTTCTCTTCATGTTTCAATGGAGCTTATCTTGGACAAATGTTGGAGCATCCTTCTCTCCATGTTTCAATGGACCATAGCTTGCATAAGTGGTGGACCTTTGCTTCTCTCTATGTTTCAATAAAGTTAGCTTGAACAAGTGGTGGACCTTGGAACCAAACCCCAATGTAAAACCTATCATGGTCACTCCAAGTCGTGAGAAAGAATTACCTTTAAGATATAGCCTTATAGGTTGGATAAGTGGTGGACCTTAACACCCAGATATCCTTAATATAATGACATAGAGTGATAAAGTGGTGAATCTTGAGACAAAACCACTCATGCTACTAGCGGTAATAGCTTGGACAAGTGGAGGACCTTGAACGTAAACCCCCCATGTTTCAATAGAGTTAGCTTTGAGAAATGATGGAGCATCTTTCTCTCCATGTTTCAATGGAGCCTAGCTTAGACAAGTGGTGGACCTTTGCTTCTCTCTATAATTCAATAGAGTTAGCTTGGACAAGTGGTGGAACTTGAAACCAAACCCCCATGTGAAACCTATCATGGTCACTTCAAGTGGTAAGAAAGAATAACCTTTAAGATGTAGCCTTATAGGTTGTACAAGTGCTGAACCTTAACACCCACATATTCTTAATATAATGACATAGAGTGGAAAAGTGGTGAATTTTGAGACCAAACCACTCAGGCTACTACCAATAATAGCTTGGACAAGTGTTGGACCTTGAATGTAAACCCCTTATCTACGACATATCATGGGTTTAATGTTTTTCGATGGAGCCTAGCATCTTGGAGACATGGTGCAGCTTGCTTCTCGTCATGTTTCAATGGAGCCTATCTTGGACAAATGGTGGAGCATCCTTCTCTCCATGTTTCAATGGAGCCTAGCTTGGACAAGTGGTGGACCTTTGCTTCTCTCTCTGTTTCAATAGAGTTAGCTTGGACAAGTGATGGAGCTTGGAACCAAACACCCATATAAAACCTATCATGGTCACTCCAAGTGGTAAGAAAGAATAACCTTTAAGATATAGACTTATAGGTTGGACAAGTGGTGGACCTTGAATGTAAACCCCGCATCTACGAAATATGGTGGGTTTAAGGTATTTAGATGGACCCTAGCATCTTGGAGACATGGTGCACTTTGCTTCTCTTCATGTTTCAATGGAGCCTATCTTGGACAAATGGTGGAGCATCCTTCTCTCCATGTTTCAATGGACCCTAGCTTGGACAAGTGGTGGACCTTTGCTTCTCTTTATGTTTCAATAGAGTTAGCCTGGACAAGTGGTGGACCTTGGAACCAAACCCCAATGTAAAACTTATCATGGTCACTCCAAGTCGTGAGAGAGAATAACCTTTAAGATATAGTCTTATAGGTTGGACAAGTGGTGGACCTTAACACCCAAATATTCTTAACATAATGACATAGAGTGAAAAAGTGGTGAATCTTGAGACAAAACCACTCATGCTACTAGCGTAATAGCTTGAAAAGTGGTGGACCTTGAATGTAAACCCCCCATGTTTCAATAGAGTTAGCTTCGACAAATGGTGGAGCATCCTTCTCTCCATGTTTCAATGGAGCCTAGCTTGGACAAGTGGTGGACCTTTGTTTCTCTCTATGTTTCAATAGAGTTAGCTTGGACAAGTGGTGGACCTTGGAACCAAACCCCCATGTAAAACCTATCATGGACACTCCAAGTGGTGAGAAAGAATAACCTTTAAGATATACCTTATAGGTTGGACAAGTGGTGGACCTTAACACCCAGATCTTCTTAATATAATGACATAGAGTGGAAAAGTGGTGAATCTTGAGACCAAACCACTCATGCTACTAGAATAATAGGTTGGACAAGTGGTGGACCTTGAATGTAAACCCCCATGTACAAAATATCGTGGGTTTAAGGTATTTCAATGGATCTTAGCATCTTGGAGACATGGTGCAGCTTGCTTCTCTTCATGTTTCAATGGAGCCTATCTTGGACAAATGGTGGAGCATCCTTCTCTCCATGTTTCAATGGAGCCTAGCTTAGACAAGTGGTGGACCTTTGCTTCTCTCTGTTTCAATAGAGTTAGCTTGGACAAGTGGTGGAGCTTGGAACCAAACCCCCATATAAAACCTATCATGGTCACTCAAAGTGGTAAGAAAGAATAACCTTTGAGATATAGACTTATAGGTTGGACAAGTGGTGGACCTTAACACCCACATATTCTTAATATAATGACATAGAGTGGAAAAGTGGTGAATCTTGAGACCAAACCACTCATGCTACTAGTGATAATAGGTTGGACAAGTGGTGGACCTTGAATGTAAACCCCCCATGTACGAAATATCATGGGTTTAAGATATTTCAATGGAGCCTAGCATTTTGGTGTCATGGTGCAGCTTGCTTCTCTTCATGTTTCAATCGAACCTAGCTTGGACAAATGGTGGAGCATCCTTCTCTCCATGTTTCAATGGAGCCTAGCTTGGACAAGTGGTGGACCTTTGATTCTCTCTATGTTTCAATAGAGTTAGCTTGGACAAGTGGTGGACCTTGGAAGCAGACCCCTATGTAAAACCTATCATGTGCATTCCAAGTGGTGGTAAATAATACCATTTTAGATATAGCCTTATAGGTTGGACAAGTGGTGGACCTTAACACCGAGCTCTTCTTAATATAATGACATAGAGTGGAAAAGTGGGGAATCTTGAGACCAAACCACTCATGCTACTAGGGAGAATAGGTTGGACAAGTGGTGGACCTTGAATTTAAACCCCACATATACAAAATATCATGGGTTTAAGGTATTTCAATGGAGCCTAGCATCTCAAAGACATGGTGCATCTTGCTTCTCTTCATGTTTCAATGGAGCCTTTTTGGACAAATGGTGGAGCATCCTTCTCTCCATGTTTCAATGGACCCTAGATTGGACAAGTGGTGGACCTTTGCTTCTCTCTATGTTTCAATATAGTTAGCCTATATTAGACAATTAGTAGACCTCGAATCTCTCCATGTTGTCTAGAGCTGAGCTTGGACAAGTGGTGGACCTTACTTCTCCCTTCCCTTAGTTTACTAGCTTAAATGATCACTATGTATACTTGCTTAGATCTAACTTGAACAAGTGGTGGACCTTGTATTCACACAAACTTAATCATTACAAAAAAGTATATGCTAAAATAACATTTGGTTTTTTTTGTTTCAGGAAAGATGGCTCCAAAAAAACAGGTTGCAAGGGTTGCTGTCTCAGTTGACTATACTTGCAATGATCTTAGGAAATGGTATTTGGACATACATGGTATAGAGGGTGCACAATTTCATAAGGTGCATCTATTTATTGCCAAAAAGGAGAATGACAGCTTGTTTGAAGATGTTGGACAAGTTGTGGAAGCATCTGTCTCTGTAGTTGATAGTCATCCGGAGGTGGAATGCATTGACATTCTAGTTCCAATGAATCTAGAATTTCAACTATCTCCAGGAGCATATGCATTGGAGCGCATGTCTAGAAACAAAGAAGAGACAATGTTTTCTCGAGGATGGAAGTTTGCAGAATCAAATCCAAATATCACAGCAGATCAACTTCAAAGCTCCATCATTGCCACACTACAACGAAAAAAGGTGAAAGCTTCACGACCACCATCCACAAAGAAGCAAGCAAAAGTGCAAAAAGTAGAAGCTAAGCGAACTAGTTCCATTTTGGATGTAGACAAGGCATCTTTGGCATCCTCATCAACAGAGGGTTCAATGTCAAAGATGAGAATTGTGGATCCAGATGTTTTAGAAGCTGAGGCCATGAAAGGACAAGAAAAAGATACAGGTGGAATGAATAAGTACATAAATTATTTTCCTTTCCAATATAGGGAATTTGATATCCCTATTCAAAATTGTTGGCTTGCTCCTGATCACTATAATGCACGTATTATGGATAAAAAACACGCTGAAAGTGTGTTATTTGGATTTTCACGGAGTACGACCAAGCCTGCAGCATGTGCATATTTGATGCCTGTTCGAAATGCAAAATCAAAGAAGGGGACTCCTTTGGCAGTAGAAGAGGTAGAGGAGCAAAAAATTAAAGATTATCATTATTGGATTCTTGATGGGCAGCATTCAATCTATGCTGCAAAAGTTTTGCTTCACAATGAACAAAACAACAAAGAGATCTTTGAAAGACTGATTAGCGTGTATAAATTTAGAAAGGCTCGCATTGTTGTGAATGCTCCTCCATTTGTTGCAACTGCTATATCTGCCATTGCAAATGAGGAGGCTCAGGCATTGTATGTCAAGCAACCTTACAGCCAAATATTGAGACATTTACGGAGTCAATGGATCTTCTCAGGACGACCACCAAAGGCAGCAAGTGGAATTGCAGAGGGACATGCATCTCGTGCCGGATGGGATGTAAGTTATTTTCTTTGTCTTTTTGATAGTGTTTAATTAACAAATCTTGCTCAATAGTTTAATTATTTCTCTATTTCTTTTTAGGCTTTTCTTCGATTGGCAAGAATGAGTGCAGCAGCAAGTTGGATTGCTAAACAGGCACACATGGTCACGTACTCTGATTTAGTTTATGATTGCTGGATAGAAATCATTGAAAAGCTAGAAGAGGAGAATAAGAAACCCCCAACAACTGTATTTAGATACCTTTGTGGCCTTGAGGAATCAGAGGTAAAGACTATTCAAGAAGAGATTAGAGATGAGAAGATTTTACTGTCAAAGAGTGCAAAGGATGGTGATGCAACTGACATGTATGATCGAATCAAGCAGTTGAAGCAAGACAAATTGATTCAAGATGCACTTCTTGAAGGCTTCAACAATTTGAATGAGTCTTCACCATGTAAAGACTGGGAGGAGGTGGTCAAAATGTATAACATCAATGATGTTGTTTATAAAACAATTTTAATGCTATGCGAGGAATGGATCAGATCTAGTTTGACGCGTGGAACAAAGAAAATGGCTTTTCCAGATGGAGCAATAAAATACATGCAATGGGCAATTCACCTTCAAAAGGAGAAAACTGAGCCTAGAGATTTGCCATGGTCAATCTATGTGGTGAGCCTACAAATGGAAGGCAATCTCTACTTGATGCGCCACTTCAATAATAAAGTGCCTATTGGCTTATGTGTTTTAGATATGACAAAAAACGTTGGAGGCAATTTGAAGTGGAGTGAGGAGACATTTAACAATGCTTTGGATGGGATCTTGGCTATTGCTGGAGGGTCAACAGATCCTGGATTTGTCTTTCTTGCATTTGTGGATTTCACTAACTTCACAAAATTGCAATGTGCCTTTCACGCCATGGGAGATAATTTGAGCTACCATTGTTGTGGTGCATTGCATCACTTTCCATCAGCTCCTTGCAAAGGAGCAATTCAATTCCTAACAGTTATTGCCTTCTTGGGACAAGGCAATGCATTTGAAGACCTGAGAAGAAGATCAGAGGAACATCCCATGCCAATTGATTGTTCTCTTCTTCAAGTAGCAGATAACGATATGTCAGATTTGCAATATTTGGAGGCCAAAAAAAGAGCTTTGGTCAAGCACTACATTCGTACATATTGTTTTGAAGACCGCAAGCTTGTTGATGTTTTTGGTGATGGCTCCTTGGTTGCACAAGAAGGAATACAACAGAAAAAAGAAGTTATATGCTTAATTGATAGTGTGGAGGAGGCAAAAAACGTGGAGACCATGCTGCTAGACTTTGTTAAGTCTCATGAAGATATAGAAAAATGGGCTGGACTTCAACAATCCACTTCGCAATCAGATGACATTGTGCCTGTTACAGAGGAGTGCTCTCCACAAAGAGAAGAAGAAGAACAACAACAACATCCTCTGTCAATGGAGGACTTTTTGGAAATGGAGACACGTATGTTTTGAGTTTCTTGTGCATGTTAGTGTTTCTTGTTACTGATTTGATACTCTTAATGTTAGATTTTGCTTTATATAGTATTGATTGAGTTTGTATTTTTATCTCAAGCATTCAAGGTTTGAATGTAAATAATAAATTACTTGAGTTTTTGAATGGTGGATCTTTAGACTAAAACTATAACATTTAATACTCACAAAGACTTAATTACTTAAGAGCTTGAACTCAATAAGTTTTGGACCTTTTATCAATACCCCCTTGATATGATACATTAGATCGTAGCATGGTTAAATGGTGATGCTTCATAAATTGAACCTAGCTTAGACAGGTGTTGGAGCCTAAATTTAAACTAACCTTGCTAGAAGGGAGCTTATGTTTGGACTTTGAGAACTAGCATAAGTAATCAATTAGAGCATAGATTAGACATGTGGTGGCGGCCTTAGAGACCAAAATCTTAATGAGCTTGGAAAGGTATTTAAGTACTGCAATTTACTTAGTTTTAGTACTCATTAAAGGCATAGCTTGACAAAAGGTGGACCTTACATGGATCCTAATTTCAAGAGGTGTGGTAGACCTTCAAACCAAGCTCATATAGCTTGGACATGTGGTGACCTTGCATGGAAGACTAGTTTAGACAAGTGTGGTACACCTTGTAACCAACACCCATTTGTTATATTAGCTTGGACAAGTGGTGGACCTTGCTTTTATGTTTCAATGGAGCATATTTTGGACAGGTGGTAGACCTTGTTTCTCTCCATGCTTCAATGGAGAGAAACATTAGCTTGGACAAGTGGTGGACCTTGTTTTTATGTTTTAAAGGAGCATATTTCGGACAAGTGGTAGACATTGTTTCTCTCCATGGTTCAATGGAACCCACCTTAGACAAGTGAAGTACCTTGAAACCAAACCCCCATAATACAACCTACTAAATAGGTTGGAAAATTGGTGGTATATGAAACCATCCATGATAGAGCATAGTATAGGTGAAAACGTAGTGGTCCTTATATCAATTACCCATGCATAGCTTGGACAAGTGGTGGACCTTGATTCTCTCTATGTTTCAATGGATCCTATCTTGGACTATAGATATATCTTACTTATTTCCATGCTTCAATGGATTGTAGCTTGGATAAGGAGTGGACTTCAAACAAAACTCCACAGCATAGCATATATTAACAATTCATGGGTTTTATAGAGATTTCTTGCCTATTTTGGAGAGTTGGTACACCTTTATTCTCCATTCTTCAATGGATCTGAGGTTGGACAAGCGGAGCTGGAGAAGTGGTCAACCTTAAAATGAAACCTCCCATGCTACAACCCATCATAGATCGTATATGTAGTGGACCTTGAAACTCTTTTATGTCCCTAGCTTAGAGAAGCATTGCACTCTTGATTATCTCCATACATGAAGGCAAGGTTGGACAAGTGGTGGACCTTCAAACCAGAATCTCTATGCAATAATAGGCAAGTGGTGGAGCTTGTTTTCTCCATGTTCCAATGGAGCCTAGCTTAGACAAACAATGGAGCTTGCTTCTCTCCATGTTTCAATGGATCCTAGCTTAGAAAAGTGGTGGAGCTTTGCTTCTCTCCATGTTCCAATGGACCATAGCTTAGACAAGTGGTAGACCTTGAAAAAAACCCCTCGTATACAACATATTATGGGGTTTTCATGTTTCAATGGCACCTAGCTTGGACAAATGGTAGAGCTTGCTTCTCTTTATGTTTCAATGGATCCAATCTTAGCCAAGTGGTGGACCTTGAAACAAGAATCCCCCCCCCCATGTACAACGTATTATGGGTTTTGAAAGCACTGGGAGAAAATAATAGCTTTGATAAGTGGTGGACCTTGCTTCTCTCCATGCTTCAATGGAGCCGAGGTTGGACACATGTTGGAGAGAAGATGGTTGCCCATGAAATAAGACCATGCATGCTATAATCAATCATATGTTGTACACATGGTGGACCTTGCAATTGTTTTATATGCCTAACTTGGACAAGTGGAGGACCCTTGATTACCTCCAGATATCAACAACAAGCCAAGTTTGGACAAGTGTAGTACCACCAAACCAGAATCTCTATGCTACAATAGAGTATAGGTAGGACACGCAGTGAACCTTGATATCAAACCATCCATGCTACTAGAGATGATAGGTTTCACATGTGGTGGAACCTTGTATCAATGTTCTATGTGTAGTTTTTGACTAGTGATAGACCTTGAAACTAATCCCTCTAGGCTACAAGAAAAAAGAGATGGATGAGGAGGCTAGACTACTTTTGTTGCATCAATGCATCCCATGTTACCACATATACTATAGGGTTCTTGGATAAGTGTTGGATCTTGTGTCAATGCTCCATGTCTAGCTTGGACAAGTGGTGGACCTTGGTTCTCTCTATGCTTCAAATGGGCAATAGATTGGAGACACAGTGGCCTTTTTTTTCCAATGATTTTATTTTTTGGAAACCTTGGAGGCACCATGTAAGAGGCACTCTAAGTCTTCCATACAATGGACCTATTGGACTATAAAATAATGATATCTTTCTTTGATATTGTCATTATTTTATGCATAATATTTTCTTCTTTTTGCAGACACAAAGGAGTTAAGTGATATAAAAACTAGATGTATTTCACACTATGATTGGCATGAAGATCCTTTTGGGACACCAACTTTTCTATTCCCAAAGATGTAATTTTCCATATTAACGGTGTGGATTTTGAAGTGCGACTTTCATGTATTGAAGGAGCTGGTTATGGGCTATTTGTGCATACTACCCTGGAAAGTGGTTTGACTATTCTAAACTATGGAGGGCATAAGTATAGATTTCAAGACTGGAAAAAGATATGCAAATTTTCCAAGAGCTTATAAATATTCTCTTCTAGAGGATCCAAACATAGAAGAAGAGGAAGATCAATCATACATTATTGGTTGTGTAGAAGAAGGAAACGTGTCGGGCTATATAAATAGTTTCACAGTACAAATTTCTGTCCCAACGTACGCTATACATTTGATCCAAATTTGCCACCTTGGCATAAATGCACCTCTTCACACATCAAGTCAAAGAATATGGCCATGTATGCATTGAGACTATTTGTCAAGTTGAAGCAGGAGAAGAGTTGTTTGCTGACTATAACTTTACTTGACATTGTAAAGTATTGTACATGGATGGAAATCTCAAGTACATGCATCATTTTCATTTTTCATGGATGAAATCTCAAGTGAATATAACATTTGATTATTGTTTAGTTTATGCTCAACGAGAATCTAAAGTGCTCTTATGCTTTGTGTGTTGTCTAACATATTTGACTACCTTGGCCATAGAATCTTGATTCTACTCTAGATTTGTGATAAATCTTACCAAAATTTAATCAATGTCTAGGTTGGACAAGTGGTGGGGCTTCAAACATTACTGTCTTAAACAAGTGGAGTTATCTTACTTGAATAAGTGGTGGCCCTTTGAATCCAAATCTAAGCCAAATCTCTAATTATTTTCTTGTAGTCTAGGTTGGACATTTGGTGGACCTTGTATCCATGTTTCCTCAACAAGGGTGGCTTTTAGTTTTCACTTTAAGTACTCATCTTTAATAAAGTGTAGGATGGAAAATGTTGAGTTAGTGATTGTATTTTAGACAAGTGGTGTTTGGTGTACGAATGCTGAAAATGGTTGCAAGGATTCTAACAACGACTTTACCTTAAATAAATTTCTTACTAGGATTTCTACATATAAATATGGTGAATAAAATTCTAGTGGTTTTGAGATACCATTTGTGTGGTGTGTTTTCTTAGATTCACAAACTGGGATGGATAATGCTCCTATGGTTCAGTCAACAACTATAGAATCCATAGATTCTATGGTTTCTAAAGTGCCCAAGATGGATGATATTTCATACTAGAGTCTAGTGTTGTGCAACTTGAGCAAGCTTCCAATAATGAGAACCAAGAAATCGATGCTTCAAAAATGCAACATACATCAAAAGAGACTGAAAAGTCCACTCACGAGCTATTGCCAATTGGTACTACGTCATGTAGCGTAGATTTTGAGAAATCCATGCTTACAATTATATTGGATTTAAATGGTCTATTGTTGAAACGTTCCCCTCAACCATCCTCACACACCACAACTCATGTGCAATGGATTCAAAAAGATATATTATACTCAGGCCAGTTGCATCCAATTCTTGAAGACTATTTTACAAAGGTTTAATGTTGCAATTTGGTCGACAGCTACTAGGAATAATGTGTATCAAATCCTTGCAGCACTAAACAACTTAGCTGAGGATACATTGCCTTTCTTTGCATTTGGTCGCAAGATGTTTGCTACACCGCTCAAACTCAAAATTGTTTAGACCCGACAATCCAAACGTTGAGGCAATGTTCAAGCCTCTAGCCAAAATTGCCATGGGGTTTGAATGTGATCCACAAAGAACAGTGCTTATTGATGACTCTCCTTACAAGGGATGTATTTCACCAGCAAACAATTGCATTTTTCCACCACAATTTGATGCTGAGAAGATGGTGACAATATGCTCTTGGAGGAGCTACTGCCATACTTGATTCAGCTTGAAGAGAAAGGGATGTGCGTGATTTAATTGCTTCTAATCGTTATGGACAACCTATAAAGTGACAAATGTAGTGAATACAAACAAATCATGGAGTATTGGAAGCAGAAAAATGATGTTTGGTCAGCTAAGGTTTCTTTACAAGAAGAATACCACCTGCAAAAGGTGACAGGGATGAAACTATCATTGAAGATGCAAGTGACACAAGCCACCGCAATGAAATGAGAAGAGCCCAAATACAAGAGATCTTAGCAAAGGAGCGTACACCCATTGAAAGCATGAAGGCGTCACAATTGACCACTTTAGCTAGGCAATTGGGTTTAAACACAAAAGGAGTTTTGAAGGCAACCACAGCAAAGGCTTATATAAATAAGGTGAAAGCATGAGAACAATCTTCTAAGGCTGGATAGAAAGCAACCCTAAGGTACTAGTGACATGTCATATATTCTTGATACACATGCTTGAACACTCATGTGCATGGTATCTAACAAATCTTTCTTTTTATTCCTTCTTGCAGGATCTTACAAAGGATACTACTAGATGGAGCTCAATCAATAGAGATTTTGATATGTTTGCTCAAATAAATGAAGCAGTCACCTACATTTTTTGTTTATCAAATTCTTGAGAGACTTTATTTTAGTTTGTAATCATCAAATGAAATGAAAAGTATCCTTCTTATTAAGATTGTTGATCCTTTTTCTTGTTCAAAACTTTCAATTGTGATTTATAGTTTTGTTAGCATGAGATTGTGCTTTTTTAGTTTGAAAAAAACTGTCAAAGATCCAAGTCTTTTTGGCTTTACTTAAGTTATTAATTGTGAAAGATCCAAGTTTTTTGCTTTACTTAAGTTATTGATTGCCTATGTAATAGTCCTTAAAACAATATCGGATGGCTTTCTTGCTCCCATGTCTCACATTGGTCTTTAGGTAAGACAAGTGGTGACCTTGAAAGTATGGTCTCATATCTCGATCAAGTGAAGAGACATGAAGCTTAAATATCACTACTATGTATCTAGTGTTAAACTCCATCGAGACAAAGACTAGATGCCAAATTGCAGTCGAGTTTAAGTGAAAATCCATTTGAGCTAAGGTAAAACCTTATAGTGCCTCATTTTCTAGGATTCTACCCCATCAAGGAAGTTAGAATCTAGCACAAACCAATTAAGACTCTTTTGGAGCCTAGATAGACAATCGTGGAACTTATGAAACTTATTATTGAGTTAGAGTCTAGTTTAATAAGCAAAAGATCTTCAAACCAGCACTTGGACTTTCTTACTATTCAATATTCAAAGTCCCTTGAGGCTAACAAATTACATACCCACTTGTAACCTAACTAATGAGTAATTATATAGATCTAAGCAAGTATATATAATGAGTCTTCAAACTAATAATCCAAGGGAAGAGAGTAGCAAGGTCCACTACTTGTCCAAGCTCACTCTAGACAACATAGAAAGATGCTAGTTCTACTAATTGTCTAATTATAGGCATGGAGAAATGATAGAAGGTTGACCACTTGTCCCAACCTATCATCTCTAGTAAGATGGGAGGTTTGGCCTTAAGATTCACCATGTAACCAACCTATACATCATTGTATTATGAAGAGTAAAAAAGCAAAGCTCCACCACTTGTCCAAGCTAGTTCTAAAATCCACATGGAGATAAGCAAGCTCCACCATTGTCAAATCTCTCTTCCATTAAAACATGAAAAAACTCAGCTATGTTGTACAGGGGGACTTTTTTCCAAGGTCCACCACTTGTCCAAGCTAGGATCCATTAAAACATGGAAAAGAAACAAAGCTCCACCACTTGTCCAACCATTAGGTTGCAAAAGTATATGTGTTGTCTAAACTCGGTATGGTAAAAATAATGAAGGTCCACCACTTGAAAAACATGGAGCGAAGTAACTTCCACCATGTCACCAATATGTAAAGTCCCATTGAAACACCCTAAAACAGATGATATTTTGTACATAGGGGATGTACAATCAAGATCCACCACTTGTCTAACTGTATCCCAAGTAGCTTGATAGTTTGTTTAAGATTCACCACTTGTCCACTCTATTCATTGTATTAAAAAGGATTGGGTGTTAAGGTCCACCACTTGTCCAACCTATAAGGGTATATTTTAAATGGTTTTTTTCTCACACTTGAACTACCCATGATATGTTTTTTACAGGGAGTTTTTGTTTCAATGTCCACCCAAAATAAAACTTGTCCAAGCTAACTCTATTGAAACATAGAGAGAAGCAAAGATCCACCACTTGTCCAAGCTAGCTCCATTGAAACATGGAGAGAAGGATGCTCCACCATTTCTCCAAGATAGGCTCCATTGAAACATGGAGAGAATCAAGCTCCACCATGTCTCCAAGCTAGGCTCCATTAAATACCCCTAAACCCATTTTATTTTGTACATGGGGGTTTATTTCAAGGCCCACCACTTGTCCTAACCTATTATCACCCTAGTAGCAAAGTGGTTTGGTCTCAAGAAACACCACTTGTACACTCTATGTCATTATATTAGGAAGAACTATGTGTTTAAGGTCCACCACTTGTCCAACCTATAAGGTTATATCTTAAATGGTATCCTTTCTCACCACTTGAAATGCCCATGATATGTTTTACATGGGGTTTTCATTCCAAGGTCCACCACTTGTCCAAGCTAACTCTATTAAACATAGAGAGAAGCAAAGGTCCACCACTTGTCCAAGCTAACTCATTCAAACATAGAGAGAAGCAAATGTTCAC
>NW_028221744.1:0-57140 GCF_014529385.1 Adiantum capillus-veneris
GGACATCAAAAGAGTACTTATCTTGGATCTAGAGGGGTTACTTCTCAAGACAATTGAAATGAAACATGGAGATTCTATGCCATCTTGGGCTCAACACATGCGACTTGTGGAGGATAAAGATGAAGTTTATCATGTGGTGCGACCAGACGCACAAAGTTTTTTGGATTTTTGTGCTGAATACTTTGAGCTATGGATATGGAGTTGCTATAACTTAACAAGGGTGCAACGCATCACACAAAAATGTTTTCCTGAGCAGTATACCAAGTTCAAGGTGTTTATGAGTAACAAAAATTGCCAAAATCCAAATATTATGTTAGGATTTACAAGGGTTTATCACAAAAATTTGAGTGATATTTGGAAGATATTTGAGGATTTGGATGCAAACAATACCTTAATTTTTGATGACACTCCATATAGGGTGATGTGGAACATGCCAGGGACATATCTTATATTTCCAAAGATGTGGAGGCAAACTTCCGAGCAACTTCAAAACTTCTTGCAGAGAACCATAATTCCATGGTTGGTAGGATGGTTGTATGCAAGAGATAAGAGAGTCTATACATACAACACAATTGTAAATCAATATAGTGATTCTGAGACAAATTATGTCCTTGGTGTGTACTTGTCAACACAAAAGAATTGAATAAATATGGCCATAAGATGCTTTTTTTATTCTAGTGTGTATCTTTCAACATTTGTATAATTTGATATAGTCTTTTTTATAAAAAAAACAAAGGTGTGTCAATTTTATGAACACTTGAATGGAGTGCACCCTACTCTAAGGGGACTTCAATGTACTATTGGAGTGCATCCTATTGTAAGGGGACTCTGATGTATTGCTAGAGTGCACCCAAATTTTTGGAGACTCATTTTTTATTTGATTGGGGCCTATGTTGGGTCATATAGTAAAAGAAATTCATTTTTTGTCAATTCATATCGAGGTTGCATTTATTTGTAACTATGAGAGAATTGATGTTTGATGTCAAAATAAAACTTGTAAGTATGGATCAGAATTCATGGACTTTAAATATGTGAGAGGGATCTTTTTCTTGGGCACAAATGTTTGCTTCAAGAATTTTGTCATTACATACTTTACGTGAAAGAGTTTTAGAACCTAAAAGACTTTGAAAACAAAACTATGGAATCTAAGTGCATGTATTCTTGAATGGCTTGAAAGTTGATGTATACATGCATGTCGCCTTGATGAAGATTTAGATCTGACAAGATGCAAAGCTAGAATTCTTGGACGTTACCTTTGTCAATTTGGTAATAACATATTTAACTTTCTTTTATTATGGGTGGAAAATATATTATTATGTGCATTTGGAACCTAATTGCTTGACGTTCAAACCAAGATTCCTATGTTATTTTTTCATATACTTTTTTGTAATGAATTAAGATTGTGGATACAAGGTCCACCACTTGTTCAAGCTAGATCTAAGAAAGTATATATACTGAGTCTTCAAACTAGTAAACCAAGGGAAGATAGAAGCAGGGTCCCATCACTTGTCCAAGCTTATCTCTAGACAACATAGAGAGATGTTAGGTCTACTAATTGTCCAATATAGTCATGGAGAAATGATAGAAGGTTGATCCACTTGTCCAACCTATCATCTTTAGTAAAATGGGAGGTTTGGCCTTAAGATTCACCATGTAACCAACGTATACTTCATTGTATTATGAAGAATAGAAAAGCAAAGCTCCACCACTTGTCTAAGGTAGTTCCAAAATCAACATGGAGAGAAGCAAGATTCACCATTTGTCCAAGATAGGTTCCATTAAAACATGAAAACCTCATATATGTTGTACATGGAAGCTTTTTTCCAAGGTCCACCACTTGTCCAAGCTAGGATCCATTCAAACATGGATAGAAACAAGGCTCCACAACTCGTCCAACCTTTATAGCTGCAAAGTGTACCGGTAGTCTAAACTAGGCATGGGAAAATAATAGAAGGTCCACCACTTATCCAATATATTATCTCTAATAGCATGGGAGGTTTGGTCTCAAGATTTAGGAATTGGCTAACCTGTATTTCATTGTATTATGATGAATTTGGTTTTAAAGTCAACTACTTATCCAAGCTATAAGTTTATATCTTGAATGGTATTCCTTCCCATCACTTAGAAAACCAATGATATGTTGTACATGGGGGGGTTTGTTACAAGGTCCACCACTTGTCCAAGCTAGTTTCATTGAAACATGGATGAAGACAAGCTCCACCATTTGTTAAATCTAGACTCCATTGAAATCTAGAAAATCCATTCTATGTTGTACATGGGGTTTTTGTTTTAAGGTCCAACACTTGTCCAAGCTAAGATCCATTGAAACATGGAGTAGAGAAACACTCCACCACTTGTCCAAGCTAGGAAACATTGATAGTAGTTGGCTTAGTTTGAAGATCCACCACGTGTCTAAGCTAACTCTATTGAAACATAGAGAGAAGCAAAGGTCCACCAACTGTTCAAGCTAGGCTCCATCGAAACATGGGCAGAAGCAAGCTCCACCATTTATCCAAGATAGGCTCCATTGAAACATGGAGAGAATCAAAGGTCCACCATTTCTCCAAGCCAAGCTCCATTTGTCCAACCTATAAGGTTATATCTTAAATGGTAATCTTTCTAATCACTTGGAATACCCATGATATGTTTTACATGGGGGTTTTGTTCCAAGATCACCACTTGTCCAAGCTAACTCTATTGAAACATAGAGAGAAGCAAAGGTCCACCACTTGTCCAAGCTAGTCTCCATTGAAACAAGGAGAGAAGCAAGCTCCATCATTTCTCCAAGATAGGCTAGCATGGATAAGTGCACCTTGAAACCAACCTTCCTATGAGGCAATAGAGCATATGCTACATATTTTATGTATGCCCCATGCCTCAAATTAAGAAGTTATAGATTAGAAGTGGACCTTGCTTGAATGTCACATGCAATAAATTAAGGAAAAATAGCCAAGTGGATTGTATTCCTCAATGGATCCTTGCTTTCACAAGTTGTGAACCTTGAGTCACTTTTACATTAACTTGGACAAGTGGTGGACCTAGAAACCAAGCTCTCTGTGTTGAGATAAGTTGTAGGTAGGACAGTAGGACATAGACAACGATAATGGATGCAATATACTCGTCTCCTAATAATCCAATTGATTGAAACCATGGTACTTTAGTTGTTTTCATTGTGTATTGTATGTGCATAAAGTGGAATGAGACCGTAAGAAAACTCAAATTTTTGACAAAATCTCTATATTTTGTACATGATATATTGAAAGTTGTCCAACCTGGGAATTGGGATTTTCCCACTTTACCTAATATGGTCTTTTGGATCCATTACACTTCGTGACAGTTACTCTTGTGACATTGTTGGCGTAGGTGATATTGCCATGGTTATGGCAAATGGGGTGAAGTTTATCATCCATAATGTGCATCATGTTCCAACCTTGACACGCAATTTGATTTCAGTTGGACGTATTGATAACTTGAGTTACAAAGTCACTTTTCATCAGCACTCTTGGCGTGTTGCGAAGGGTCATCTTATTATAGCCCATGGTTCTAAAGTTGGTTAACTTTATCCTCTTTATGTATCTAATAAAAACAATGTTCTTTCTGTATCTGAGCTGTAAACCATTGCTTTGTGGCATAGCCAATTAGGACATATGTCAAAGAAGGGAATGGAGACACTCTCTCGTTTGGGCTACTTACCGTCTTTGTCATTTTTTTATTTTCCCTTTTGTGAGCACTGTCAATATGGAAAGCAAACATGGACACATTTACACATTCTTTTGACAAAGAAAGAAAACCCTTAAAGCTTGTGTACAGTGATTTATGTGGGCCTATGCCTTCTAAATCCCATGGTGGTGCATTCTATTATGTTACATTCATTGACGATGCAACACGACATGTTTGAGTCTACGCCATGAAGTCTAAAGGTGAGATCTTTTGTTGCTTCAAGAAGTTCTTATCTAGTGTCGAAACTTAGTCTGAACATAAGTTGAAAGCTTTGCGCACAATGGTGGAGAATATGTCTCCAAAGATTTTATAGACTTTTGTTCAAGTATGGGAATTAAGCATGAGTTTACAACTCCCTTATACCCTTGCACAAAATGGTGTTGTGGAACGAATGAATAGGACCATCCAAGAGCGGATTATGTCTATGCTATCACATGATAATTTACCGCAAGTGTTTTGGGACGAAGCATTATAAACAGCCATGTACTGGATCAATAGATCGCCACATGCTTCATTACAATTTCATGTACCTTTGGAGTTATGGTTACGACATAAATTGTCTTATGAAAAACTATGCACATTTGGCTATGAAGCTTATGCACATGTGCCCAAGGAGTTGCATGCTAGACTAGATCCTAAGTTTAGGAAATGCATCTTCATTGGCTATGGTGTAGATGGTCAATTTGGCTATCATTTATGGGATCCGGAAAGTCGATCAATGATTCGTAGCAGTGATGTTGTCTTTAATGAGACTAAGATGTATAGAGAGCCAATGAAAGAGGTTGAATTCCGAAAAGTGATGTTTTTTCGATGTATCACCTTCTGTCCAAATAGCTCTTGAGCCACTTACTACACATGCTAGTACGAGTTCTGATTAGCCACGGAGATCTCAAAGAGTCGCACATCCGCCAGAACGTTTTGTTTTAAGCATGGATTTTGTTTTGCTGACAGATAGTGGTGAGCCTTCTTGTTATAAAGAGGCTATACTAGCCAACGATAAGGTTCAATGGGAACATGCTACGAAGAGGGAGCTGTCCAGTATTGCAAAGAACAAAACATGGAAACTTGTTCCGTTGCCAAAAGGTAGGAAAGAATTGCCTCATAAATGGGTTTACAAGAAGAAGATTGACAATTACAAAGCGCGTTTAGTGGCCAAAGGTTTCAAGCAATAATATGGTGTCAATTTCCAGGAAATCTTTTTTCCAGTGGTCAAGATGACCACACTAAGAATATTGCTTACTTTGGTTTCCATTGAAGATATGGAGCTTGATCAAATGGATGTCATTACAACTTTCTTACATGGTGATCTCGAGGAAGAGATTTATATGCAGCAACCTGAAGGGTTCATGCTAAAGGGCAAGGAACATTTGGTCTATAAGCTTTTGAAAAGTCTCTATGGCTTGAAGCAATCATACAGACAATGGTATCAAAGTTTTGATGCATTTATGCATTCCCTAGGCTATAAGCGCAATAATGAGGATCCATGTCTTTAAGTGAAAAGAAAACCTAATGGACAAATTATTATGCTTATCCTTTATGTAAATGACATGCTTATTGTTGGTCATTCCAAGAAGGACATTGCTGACTTGAAAACCAAGCTAGAAAGTCAAATTGACATGAAAAATTTGGGTGAAGCCAATCACATTTTGGGTATGCGCATTACTCGCGTGACTATAAGAAGAGGTTGTTGTAACTTTCTCAAAAAGAGTATGTGCACAACGGTTCTTGATCATTTCAACATGCAGAAGGGGAAGGCTTTGAGTACTCCATTGCCTACATATTTGAAACTTAGCAAGAACGATTGTCCCAAATCTGCTGAGAAAAAAGCTGTGATGACTACGGCTCCTTATGCTTCAGCTTGTGGTAGTCTCATGTATGCCATGGTGTCTACAAGAATTGACATTGCACATGCATTGGGAGTTGTTAGACGATTTATGTCTAACCCTAGTGAAAAGCGTTGGGATGTTGTCAAGTCGATTCTCAGATACTTGAGTGGCACTGTAGATAGACATGGTGTCTACAAGACCTGACATTGCACATGCAGTGGAAGTTGTTATCAGATTTATGTCTAACCCTAGTAAAAATCATTGGGATGCTATCAAGTCAATTCTCAGATACTTGAGTGGCACTGCAGATAGACAGTTATGCTATGGTCGTGGAGAGTCATCCATTCAAGGATGTATAGACAATGATAGGTTGGATTTACACATTTTTTGGTTCTTCTATTTCTTGGAGATCCGTTCTTCAAGACTGTACATCCATTTCTACCACAGAGACAGTGTATGTTGCATTGAGTGAGGCATGCAAAGAATCTATTTGGATTGCTCGCCTAGTGAAAGATCTTGGATTGGAGCAGTGTACACCAGTTCTTCATTGTGATAGTCAGAGTGCTATTGCCTTGGCTAATGGCTAACAATCCATTGTTTCATTCTAGAACAAAACACATTGATGTGCGTTATCACTTCAATCGTGAATGCCTGGCAAACAAGAGCCTTGATTTAGTGAAGATTCCTACGTCAAAGAACACAACGGATGCAATCACTAAAAGTCTCTCTAGTCATCAGTTTTAGCATTGTCGTGAGTTGATGGGCATTGGGTGAAGCGTGGTTCTCTTCCATTCTTATGGTCTCCCACATTGTCCATCAAGTGGGAGAATATTAGGTTTAATGGCCATGTGGTCGACTGCCCATCACTAACTGCTACTAACCCTAAGTGTACATCTTTACACTAAGACAAAGTAGAGTGTGTATTATGCCTAAGGGGGCACACAGTGTGTGTCAGCTCTCCCTCTCCAACCTGTGTGTGTGTGGCTATGGTGTGTGTGAGTGAATGTGTATTCATCTTCCTCTTCCAATGTGCTCTCGGTGCCTCTCCTTCAGTTGTATGCTCAAGCCGTTTTTGGCGGCATGCACCCGAGTCCACAACGATCACAAATTGACTCTATACCAAGTATTGAAATCCGCCCTTTGCACCTTTGCTCGCCAAATCCTTCCCTGCTTCATTGACACACAAATTAATTCCTCTCTATAAGAGATTACCAAGCCTCCAATGAGACTGAGGGAGAGTTTTTGAGGTAAAAAAGAAAATCCCACTCTTTTGCTTTATCTTCTTCTTTGCCTTCTTGATCAAGAGTCAATCGAGCTTCCAAAAGGTTAAGAGAGAAAGCATGATCAAGAGAATCTCCCCCGCTGTTTTCCTTCTCTTTCTCCAAATTCTTGTCCACAAGCCTCACAAAAACTTCCTTCTCACTAAGAGATAGAAAGTCTCTTCGCAAAACAAAAAAATCCTCTCTTTTTTCTTCATAGGAAAATCCTTCTCCTTCAAGCTTTACATTCTTTTCCCCAAATCAGCATGAAGAAGACAAAACTTCTTTCACCCTCCAAAGACTAAGCTTAGGCATGAGCTTTCCCTATTCAAAAAGTTAGTGTAACTAGACAAAAAAAAACATGGTAGTTCTGTCCTCTTTCTTTCTGGTTTTTGCATACCTCTGTGACATCCCCCAAGAATAGGTTTTAACTTCTGGTTTTGACAAACCGTCTTTGTCTTCTCAAGTTATCTTTTTAACTCAAGAAAAAAAAACTTTGGCCTTTATTGGGATGTTGCATGAACACACACATGTGAATCCGATTGGTGATTGTCATAAGCTACCCACCACTACACTCCTTCCAAACCCCAAAGTTTTCATCCTGCTACCATGCTCGGCATATCAATTGTGCTTTTGATAATATTTGCTCCAAATGTTCTTGTACTGTATCTTCTAACAAAAATCTCAATCGTCTCAAAGCCAAGTCGAAACACACCTTTCCTTGCACATTGGCAAAAACATGTATCCGCTCTGAGTTTCTCCTCATGGATGCAGAGCATCACGACACCGCGATCGAGTTCAAAGACTTGTTGAGTAGTCATTCACAATCGTACATACAAAGCTATTAAAAAAACTTGAGATAATATTACAATAGTTGTGTTCAAACTAAATCTATTGAGATTTATACCTAGGGCTTCTCAAATGGCCTATGACTGGCTCATATGGCTTTGGGATCATGTTGAAAGAATACAACTCAAAGTGTGCATCATTCGACTTAAAATCATAAGGACTCTTTTACAAGGCTTTTTCAAAAAAAAAATATAGATTACATCAAAATTTGAGGCTTGGGCAAGGTGTGGTCGGCTATGAGGGTGCTCGTCAAATGCATCGACCAAACACTCCCCCTTCTTGGCCATTGCACATCCTCATGCAAGTCTTTGATGTGCTTTAGAGTCAAACTATCTTTTCTCCAATGTCTTTGTAATTTTGTTGAACTTGGCAGTTCTGGCAATGATGTCGATCTTGACTGACAAATCTTTGAATGGGTTATTCAACAGAGTACTTTGATATGCTATGTGCCTGGCCTGCAAATCCTTTGTAAGAGGGTTGAATCCATCTTGAAGGACCCTATCATGAAGGCCTCTTCAAAGGTTTGTATGTAATGAGATGCAAGGAACATCAGCCTCGCATACATCCCCATTCCATGAGGAGGCTTTGGTTTCTAGGTTCTAGCTGATGTCCTATGTGCCTTTGAGGAACAACTCCCATGGGTGTTCGGCCTTGTTGATATCTTCAAATGCTTTGACACATGTAAGGATCATCTTTGCAACCTTGCACATCATCTGGCATCAGGCACATATCTCATCATAGTGATCATTTCCTTTAGAGTATGGATCATATATGCCTTTGTTGGTTTGTTGCTATTGGTAGGCTTGGAGATGACTGAGTAGTTCATAATGGAAGGCCTCTTGCTCCTCCATGTGTAGTATGTTTCCCAAGATCACCCTCTTGGGATTGGATAGTAGATCAGATTGATCTTGAGGTGTTGTGGATTATTCCAATAAAACGTCTCATCCTAGGGCCGTTTCTTGGACCATTTCTTTTGCCAAAGTGACTAGCCGTCCAGGATGAGGAGTACATGATTGGTAGTGACTAGTACCTCTTTATAATTTCCTTTGGCATTCGGCTCTAGTGCTGGTAGGAGATTTCTTTTCCATAGTAGTGCTTCTTGCTTCATTAGAGGGAGGGCCACCATCTCATGACCAAAGTTCTTGACGAGCTCATCTGGTTTGATCATTAGAAGTGCCACCGACTCGAGCACTTTAAGCTCATATCTCATGCACTCTTTATGGGATCCCTCTAGCATGTCTTCTATCTAGCGCTTGAACTCATCTCTAGCATCTGTATGCTCTTTCTCTTCTTCGATGTCCCCGACACATCTCCCCTAGATGAAATTCTTGGAAGGTCCATTGGGGGTATGTCTGTGCTTTCAAAGTTTGTTAGCTGCTGTGTAGGAGTGATGGGAATAAATTCTTTTTCTTGCAGAGTATTGATTTCCAATGACTTGGCTTCTAATTCCCTTGTGTACATCTCTGCTTGGCTAGTGAGATCATCTTATGCATTGGCCAATTGTTCTTTGAGTTCCTTAATCTCGTGCTCTCTGTGAGAGTTAGTTGCTAGCAATCTGGTCATGAGTAGTTGACGGTGCATTGTGCAATGTGCATGGACATGGACATGAACATTGTGTCTATGCAAGGCCGTGTAATGTGGCCCTATCAAGCCAATGGAAGAGATGCATGGGGTAACAATATGCTATGTAAGATGCAGGTATTGAACAGATTGTTTAATGGATTTTGCTGACAAGGCTTCACCTAGATTCTGTGGTCTGAATAAAAGTATTTGGAGATGGCGTGCTCTTTCTTTGATGGTTGGGTTGTTGAGTGCCATTGGCATGATTTTTGTGGTTGGTGTCTTCTTGGGTACCCACCCCATACCCACTTGTACTTTGGTTGTGGAGACGGGTGATATGATTATTGAGTAGATTGCTTTCATCTTCATTGCAAGGTTGTCATGGTTCGTTGGGGTCAGTAGGACTAGTTGCCCTTCGGTATCCATTGATACTTGGGTTGGCTTGTTTTAGGTTTTAACAGTGGTTTGGGCTGCCATTTCCAAGTACAAGTACATTGAGGTTACTGAGATTTAGCTAGTTGTTGCTACTGGTTTGTTGTGTTAACCACTGGTGGGGTTGTTGGCTTTGGTAACCAAATTTGCTTCGGCTTGTTTGCCATGATGGATTTATTCACCCATACTTGTCTTGTAGCTTGTTCGTTGAATGGTCGTGCATGTGTAGGTGTCATTGTTGGATGTTGTTTTTATTAATGGTCTATCCTTCTGAAACATGATCACTTTGTGCCAAAGGAGTGACATAAGAGGTTTCATTAAGTGTGAAGTTTAAAGTGTTCTCTTGTCAATCTGGAATTGCTTTGTAAGTGCACATCCATGATACACCTAGGATGATTGCTTTGTTAATATCTGTGTCTGCCATTACATGAAATTGGTGTGGGCACTGATGGACTTTGATGTTGATCGACACATTTACTTGACCTAAATTGACAATCATCCCTCGGTTTGCAACTTTGAGCTCAATTTGACTTGTCATCATCAATTGTACATATGACATCTTTAGGTACGTACAGTACTTCATGGATCATGGCGCCATTGGCTCGTGCTCCAATGTCCACAAATACTCGTTCAATTGATCCATTTTCAAGTTGTATATGGATGCGTACATCCATACCTCCAAGCCAATTTGGCTTGGTCCGAATTGCTCCAATAAGAAGAGGTGGTGTTGCAAGTTGCTAAAATTGGATGTTGTTTTCTCGTTGTTTGCGCTTTAAAATTAGCAACTTTGCTTCCTCCTAAGCTTGTGCTTGATTAGCCTGGCTTTTTTCTTTCTTTATGTTGCTTTGTGGATATTTTCTAGCATTTTCATGGTTAGTGGTAGATGATATTTCTTCAACTTTTAGCCACTAATTTAGACGGATGTCTCTTCTCCCTCTAATGTCGCAAGTTTGATGGCTCCATTGGATGATAAGTCGCTAATCACAAATGGGCCATTTTCTCGCTTTTTCCATTTTTTAGAGTGTTGTTTTAAGGTGTAGACTAATATATAGTCACTCTTTTTAAACTCCTTATTGATCACATGTTGATCATGGAGTTCCTTCATGAATCATTTTTGTACATAGATGCCAATGACAACTCGTAAGCATATTTTATCTAGCTTTTTAAGCTTGTTTACCCTTGCTAATAGCTTGTGGCCAGTTCACTTTAAGTCCTTTGGCTACTTGAGGTGCAGGAATCAAGAATTCTATAGGCAATATAGCATTAATTCCAAACACCATATTAAAAGGTGTCGTATCGATTGTTGTTTTGTAAGCAACTCGATATGCCCAAAGAGTTGAATGTAAATTTTGGTCCCAATCTTCTCTTGGCTCACTTACTATCTTTGTGAGTACCGTGCGTAGGATTTTGTTCGTGCCTTTTGCTTGTCCATTAGCTTGAGGGTGATATGGTGTTCATTTGCGATTAATTAACATGAACTCATCCAACAAGAATTCAATCACTTTATGTAGGAACTCAGTCTCTTTGTCGCTCACTATTTTGATCAGTAGCCCATATCTTGTAAATACATTTTTGTACAAGAATTGCACTGTCATTTTTGCATCATTGTTTTGTGTCACTTTGACTTCAACCCATTTGGTTAGATAGTTTGTGGCCACAACTATATATTGAGCATGTGTTAGATATGCAAGAGGTGTAATTGGTCCAACAAAGTCAATGTCCCACTTGGCAAAGGCCCTTGCTCCCATCATAGGTCATAAAGACATTTTGTCTCTCTGCATAGGTGCTTTTGTCAATTGACATTTTTCACAACTCCTCACATATACTTCCGCATCCATGAACAAGGTTGGCTACCAAATCATTGCAATCAGGATTGCTTTTGTAGTTTTATCTGCAAAAAAATATTCACCTGCATGTATAGCATAACATTACTTAAGAATTGGAATATATTCATCATTTGTGGTGCACATTTGTAATTGATTATCCTTTCATCTCTTGTAGAGGTGATATTCTATCAACTTGTAGTAGCTCTCTGCTTTGGTCTGAATGTATTTTATTCTCTATCTACTCAGTCCCTCTAGTAAGACTCCTTTGGTCAGGTAATCCACAATGTACAAGCTCCACATATGTGCTACTACTACTCAAAATAGTGTTACATGTTCTACAAGTGCTTGAGTTGCACAAATATCACATGAATCGGTGTAGTCATGAACACTCCTCTTCATTCTAGGCCAGTATACACCAAGTCATATCAATCTAAATGAAATGTTTGCTCTTTTCCATTGTGAATTCTTGTAGTTTAAACATAGCTTGACTCAAGTAAACATTTCTCTCAGTTGGCTCTATGAATATCCTCAATAGTCCGTCATTTCCTTGCTTGTATGACATTCTAGGTATTAGAATTAGTGCTACTATCTGCTCAATGATTGATTGTTTTTTTTCAATATGTAGTGAACCAATGGTGAGCAAAGATATAAAATGTTTGATCCACCTTGGTACCATTTCAATATTGAAAAGCTAAGAGTGTGGCAAGTCATTATCTACTCTCTTGGGTGCTTCTCCATGGGTTAATCTAGACAAATGGTCATCCCTCTTATGCGTGGTTCCTTTTTTGACTACCACAATGAAATTCAACTCAAGCAATATGATAAACCATAAAAAAATATGTCCTTTATTGTAGGGTTCATTTACCAAGTATAATAGTGCTTGATGATAAAGAACACAAACTTGTTTGTGAAAAGGTAGTGTCCAACATTTTTCATATTGTAGATCATTCCTAGCCCTTTTCTCTCCATGGTCATGTAATTTTTTTTTGCACTATTAAGCTGTCTACTGGAGTAACATATGGGAAAATCCATGTTGTTCCCTCCAAGCTATGCTAAGATGCATCCAATAATGTATGTTGATGCATCGATGTGGACATGAAATCATGATCTTTCAGAATTGGAGCAGAAATCAATCTCTGCTTCAATTAATGGATGCTTCTTCACATTTATTGGTCCACTCAAATTTTGTGATGAGAACATAGAGATGTATGGCAATGATTGTGTACATAAAGATGAATTTTCTATAGTAACCACAATAGCCCATGAAGGCTTGTACCTCCTTAACTGTCATTAATCTTGGTAGAGAAAGAATCACTTCTATCTTTTCAAGATCAATGGAAATGCTATTCTTGGACACAATGTGTCCTAGAAATTTTCCTTGTCTTACCATGAAGACACATTTGTTTGGATTTAAGCAGATACAATAGGTTTTACACTTCTCAAAAATCTTCTTTAGGTGCTCTATGTACTTGTTTCTCAAGAGAGAATGCACGCATAAGTTATCCATGTATATCTCTAAGAATTTTCTTAGATACTCCCTGAATGCATGACTCATCAGCCTTTGGAATGTGGTAGGTACATTGGTTAAGCCAAATGGCATCACTCTATAAGGGAATATGCCCCAATCTATGGCAAAGTCTCTCTTATACAAATCCTCAGGTTTTATAGCAAGATGATTGTAGCCTAAAACTCTATCCAAAAAGCTATAAGCTTCCTTGCATGCAACTCTCTCAATCACATGATCGATAATTGATAGGGGATAGTTGTCTCAAATAGTAGCAGCATTTACCTATTTGAGATTCACACAAACTCACAAGTTTCCATTCTTCTTAGGCACTGCAAGATTAGTGACACCCAATCTATGTGTTCGATCTCGTAGATAAACGCCACTTCCTTAAGCTTATCTATCTCCTTTATTATCTTCTTGGCAAAGTTTCATTGTATGTATAGGGACGTTGTCTGAAAGGCTTTGTATCACTCTTAAGGGGTATTGTATGTTGACAAATACTTGGATCTACACCCTTAAGGTACTTGTATGACCATGCAAACACATCTCTATACTATTTGAGTTACTGTCTTGATGCTTTGCCAAATTCTTACCAAACTTTTGCTAGTACTTGGAGACTTATGAGCCAAGGAAATTATGATGTTGTCAAGTTTGATGCATTATGCACATTGATGTTTCAAGAGTCACTTTTAAGAAAAAACAAGGATAAACTATGTGCATTTGAATATGCTTTTATTGTTGCAATTAGGGTTGCAGAGAAACACACACAGCTTGAAGAAGACGAAGGAAGCTCAAGGCACACAATAGAGAGTGTGTTACTTAGTGTGCAATGGAAAGACAGATAGCCCTAGAGTGATGGGCGTATATACAATGCACGGGGAAAAAACCTCCTAAAGAGGGAAAAAATGCCCCAGCAGTCCTAGTGTGTTCACACACATCACTACCACATGTATATGGTAACAAATCCCCCTTGGAGTGATGCGGTGAACGAGAGCTGGCACATGAGTAAAGGGAAGTGCCATGCCCTGAGGACAGGATCAGTCCACAAAGGGGAGTAAGCCCAAAGCTTTGCGGATGCTTCAAGCTTCTCACGAGACAATGCCTTTGTGAAAAGATTTGCAAGGTTGTCCTATGTTGGCACATAAGCCAAGCTGATCTCTCCTGCTGAGAGCCTCTCACTGACATAGTGGTAATGCACCTCAATGTGCTTTGTGTGAGCATGAAAAACTGGGTTCCTTGCAACTGCCAATGCGCTCTGACTGTCAGTGTAGATAGTGTTGGCAGTGTCCTGTCCAACACCCAAATCAGCCATAAGGCGTCTGAGCCATACACACTCAACCGTAGTTGTGAAGACTGCCCTGTACTCAGCCTCACAACTCGAAGTGGCCACAGTAGGTTGCTTCTTGCTCAACCATGATATACATGAACTGCCAAGCATGAAACAAAAACCACTTGTGGACACTCGCGTGTCAAAAAAACAAGCCCAATCTGAGTCCGAAAAAGCATGTAAGTCTGGCGGCAATGATCCCCCCTTGGGATAAAACAAGCCAAGATGTAAAGTGCCACTAAGGTAGCGGAAAATCCTCTTGACAGCCTGCCAATGCTTAGACCCTGGGCTATGCATAAATCTGCTGACCTGTGAGACTGAAACTGAATATCCGGCCTCAACTTCAAACCCATTTCCATGGGAGTGGAAATAGGTTTGCAATCCTCAAGTCCAAACTTACATAGCAATGTCTCTATGTAACTTTTCTGACACAAGGCAATACCACCATCACACTGCTTAAACTGTATACCCAAGTAATGATGCAACAGCCCCAAAGCTTTCATCTTGAAAGTAGCATTCAAATCAGCCTTAAATTCAACAATATGTCTCTCATTTGGTCCAGTGATCAGCAAATCATCAACATAAAGAACCACGATGAGAAATACATCACCCTCACGCTTTACATACAATGTGCTTTCTGTTGGACTGTTACGAAAGCCTTGTTTGACCAAATGAGTGTCAGCTTTCTCATACCAAGCACGAGGAGATTGCTTCAACCCATACAAAGCCTTGTTACATTTGCACACTTTGTCCTCTTGTCCTTTTATGACAAAACCGCGAGGCTGCGTTACATAAACTTCCTCAAATATGTCACCATTCAAGAAAGCAGTAACAATGTCTGATTGATGTACATCCCAACCAAAATGAGCTACCAATGCACATAGAAAACGCACAGTAGTCATACGACAAGTGGGAGCAAAAGTCTCTTCATAATCTATGCCTTTTTGCTGTGCATAACCCTTTGCAACAAGTTGAGCCTTATGGCGATCAATCTCACCATCCGGCTTGCGTTTCAACTTGTAAACCCACTTCGTACCAATGGCCTTTTTGCCAGGAGGCAAATCACATAAAGTCCATGTGTCATTTTCTATAAGTGCATCATATTCTGATTGCATGGTAGCCATCCAATTTTTTGAATTCTGTGCTTCATCAAAAGACAAAGGCTCCTCAACATCATGTAAACTAGACAGAGCCAAAGCATAACAATCTGATGCATAAGATGCATGGCGAGATCCTGAACGAGTACGACTAGACAAAGGTGCATCCAATTTACTGTAACGCAAAGTGTGCACCAGCCATTTTGGCATACCTCTAGCCTGCTCATTTTCAACCCTTTCCTCATCAAGTACATCATGTACATCTGCATCAGTAATAGGCTGATCTAAAACATTTTCAGAAACCCCCATAGGCTATACATTTGCCTCATTGGAACTTACATTCGTATTTCCACCACTAAAAAGAGGCAACAAAGTGTCATAAATGTCCTGTGAGCTTCCATTACTGTCTCTAGTACATGACAGCAAGGGCTGAACAGAATCTTCCACAAACACTACATCCCGAGAAACCAGAATACGTTTTGTTTGCAGATGATACAACATGTAACCTTTGCTTTCAGCACTATAACCAACAAAAATACATTTGCACTTGTGGCACCAAAGCATATGCCAAACAACCAAAAACACGCATGTGCTCAATAAAAGGCTTTCTATCATGCCATGCTTCATATGGAGTAATAGACTGCAAAGCTTTCGTAGGACACCTGTTAAGTACATAAGTGGCACACATGATGGCCTCAAGCCAAAAAGAATGCGGTAAAGCTTGACTTTTGACCATACATCGTGCCATTTCCGTCAGTGACCTGTTTTTCCTCTCACCAACACCATTTTGCTGAGGTGTATAAGGCACTGTACATTGGTGTTTTATCCCACGACTAGCCAGATATGCATTAAATTCATGAGACATATACCCCCCCCCTTGATCGGAACGGAGGGTGCCCATAGTACATTTCGAGACATTTTCAACCATAGCCAGAAATTGTTTGAAGCACATAAAAACTTCGGACTTCGCTTTAAGCGGAAATACCCATGCATGCCTGGAGTAATCATCAATGAAAGTCATGAAGTACAGGTAATTGCCCAAGGACGGAGTTTGCATGGGCCCACAAACATCACTATGCACAAGCTGCAACCTGCATGTGGCCCTAATTGAACCATCCTTTGGAAACTTAGAATGCTGCATCTTACCCAAAATACAGCCTTCACAAACATGTTTGACAGGTGCTTCAAGAGGCAGCAAAGAAGCAACCATATCAGATTTCTGCAAACGCAGCAAACTGGCAAAATTCAGATGACCAAAACGTGCATGCCAAAGTTTTGCATCTGAAATAGCCCTTGAATCTACAACAGCATTTGCAAAATTTTATCCACACTTGTCATAGAAAGTGAGCTTATACAGCCCACGGCACAAAAGCCCAGATGCAACAATTTCATCACCAAAACTGAGATCATGAACTGTACATCTGTCATCCACAAATTTGACTACAAGTCCAAGTCTAGCAAGTGTAGATACAGACAAGAGATTCTTCTTGATCCCAGGTACATAAAGTGTATCAACAAGTGTGAAGGAACTGCCATTAGCAGCAGTGAGCACAATCTTTCCAACTCCTTGAACTGGATAAGAGGCGTTGTTGGCACAAGTGACTGAATTCCCATGAGGGACAGACTCGAGAGAGGTAAACAATTTACGATGTGAGGTAATGTGCTTTGTAGCACCACTGTCGAAATACCACACATGTGAATCTGCAGCAACTGACAAGCATGCATCATGGACAGTAGGATTGTAAGTGCACTCTGCGCTAAAATCCCATTCTCCATCAACATCAGCAACACAGTCTCCTTTCACAAAAGACTCAACAATGGCTGCATTTGTAGTGGAACCAGCATTTGCAGTGGAACCACCCTCTTTCTTCTTAGCCTCTTTGGCCTTCAACTTAGGACACGACTTGATCAAGTGATCATTGGCTTTACAATAATGGCAACGCATCTTCTTTTTGCCCTTATCACCAGAATTTCTAGACGAAGTACTGCCAGCAGAAGCATTAGGAACATAATTTTTTCCACTCGCAGTAGAACCATAAGAAGTGGCTGCATTGCTGTTACCACCCTTTCTTTGAGAAGCAATAAAAGTCTGTTCAACTGCACGCTGTCTAGTCCTGTTTTTTCTGGACAGTGACTCTTGCAACAGCAATGTGCATAATGCATCAAACTTGACAACTTCTGGATTTCCTTGGGTCATCAGTCTCCAAGTACTAGCAAAAGTCTGGTAGGAATCTGGTAAGGCATCAAGAACAATCTGCACAAGGGAACTGTCTGAAATGACTTCACTTGCAGAAATAAGCTGCTCATTGATATCCTTGACACTAGCAAGGAAAGTGTCCATATCATCTTCCTCATGCATAATCTTCGACTTCAGCTCTTCACGCAGCAAAGCAATTTTAGCCTCATTGCGGCTTGCATAAAGACCTGCTAAAATATCCCAAGCCTGTTTTGCAGATTTTGCTGAACGGATGTGAGGAACAATGGTGCGCTTCACAGACAACGCAATCAATGCATGAGCCTGCGCATCCTTAACATCCCAACGAGCTTGTTCTGCCGTAGGCAAAACAACTCTAATAGCTGAAATCCTTGCAGCAAGACCTGCAACATCCTCAACATCGCCTACATCCTCAGAACAAGGACGTACATCAATGCCCTGCACAATGTTCCAGACACCTTTTGACACAAGAACATGTTGCATCATATAAGCCCACATAGGGTAGTTGTCCCCATCCAACCTGTCCTCAGCAGCAAACATCTTGAACACATCTGTGTTGTTGTTGTCAGCCATGGTAAATGTTGCACCTGATGTGAAAACTGCCCGAAAATAGGAGAAATGGAGCGGGAACAACCTGTGCTATATAGCACAAACCGTAGAAGACTATAAGGCACCTGTTATGCAGAAAACGGCACTGACAGAAATTCTGCACAAAATGACGAAATAGCCTGTGCAGTACTGCCTGTAGTGGAAACGGAGGCCGAAATGAGCCCAAATCAAAATTCTGAGCAAACCAAGCTCTTCGAGTGTTCCCAAAATATGTGTCGACTTGCGAACGCTCGCCAAAGCTCACTGAAATCGAAGAAAGTGAGCAGGCGTGTGCTGGAGCAGCTGGCGACTAAGCCCGAGAGAACGTGACCTGCTCTGATACCAATTGTTGGAATTAGGGTTGCAGAGAAACACACACAGCTTGGAGAAGATGAAGGAAGCTCAAGGCACACAATATAGAGTGTGTTACTTAGTGTGCAATGGAAAGATAGATAGCCCTAGAGTGATGGGCGTATATACAATGCACGGGGGAAAAAACCTCCTAAAGAGGGAAAAAATGCCCCGGCGGTCCTAGTGTGTTCACACACATCACTACCACATGTATATGGTAACATTTTTTGCTTCTCAAAGAAAAGGCGGTAACAACAATGTAGCCACTTCTCATGGTTCTTCAGCGAGTGGCAGCACCTCATCTGGAAATTCTAGTGAAAAGGGCAAAAAGAAGATGAATTTCCATTATTGCAAAGCTAATAATCACTTGATCAAGCATTGTCCTAAATTGAAGGCAAAAGAGGACAAGAAGAACGAGGCTAGTTCCACTACAGGTGCAACTATTGTAGAATCTTCTATAAAAGGAGATTGTGATGTTGATGTAGATGTAGAGTGGGAATTTAGTGTAGAGTGCACTTATGATCCTTCTATTCATGATGCATGTATGTGAGTTACTGCAGATTCACATGTGTGGTACTTTGTTTGTGGTGCTACAAAGCACACTAGCTCACATTGTGACTTGTTTACCTCTCTCGGGGTTATCCCTTTTGGGAATACGACCACTTGTGCCAACAATGCCTCTTGTCCGATCAAGGAAGTTGGAAAGATTCTGCTGATTGCTGTGAATGACAGTTCTTTCAGACTTGTTGATGCACTTTATGTACTTGGGATAAAAAAGAATCTTTATTTTGTATTTGCACTTACCAGACTTGTTCTTGTTGTGAAATTTGTGGATAGTAGATGTACAATTCATAATCTCAGATTTGGTGATGAAATTGTTTTATCTGGCATTTTGTGTCATGGGCTGTATAAGCTCACTTTGTATGACAAGTGTGGGAACAATTTTGCAAATACAATTGTGGATTCAAAGGCTCTTTTAGATGCAAAATGTGCATCATTTTAATTTTACCAGTTTGCTGCATTTGCAAAAATCTGATATGGTTGCTTCTTTACTGCCTCTTGAAGCACCTTAAAAGCATGTTGTGAAGGTAGTATTTTGGGTAAGATGAAGCATTCAAAGTTTTTAAAGGATGGTTCAATAAAGGCTACATGCAGATTGCAACTTGTGCATAGTAATGTTTGTGAGCCTATGCAAACTCCGTCCTTAGGCAATTACCTATACTTCGTGATTTTCATTGATGATTAATCCATGCATGCATGTGTGTATCCGTGTAGGAGGTATTCATATCATAGGCCAACTCCAACAAATTTATCAATCCAAAGAGAGCATCACCTGGCTAGGGCATGGAAACATCACACATTGAAGTCTGACAACGTCATCAGACACAATGAGTAAGATGATTCAAGAGAATGCTTCTCCAATGCAAATAGAGATTAGCCATGAATTGACTAACTCTAATTATATCCTAATCATCAATCAAGCATCACCTACACACATCAATCCCACTAAAGTCTGACTTGCCAATGAAATGAAACTCAAAGCACCCTCTTGACAAGCACACACTAATTGCATTGGTGTTGGCATCCCCAATCACTACATGCCAATCAAAGTACTTGATCAAAATCTCCACACACGAGGGTGAATGGTACTTGAATCTCATTAAACCTACCCACATATGAGCACACAATAGGACACATACTCCAATCACAAGATCAAGAGTACACACACACTTCACTAATCAACCTAATTAAAGATGCTAAATATCACAAAAAATTTAGTACTCATAGAATGCTAGGAGTCATTCATCAAAGCAAGAAGTCATTACCACACCCAAATTTAGAATAATGAGAGGGTAAAACTACTTCATGACATTTATGTAATGTAGAACAAACAAGATTAATGAGCAAAGTAGAGATTAGATTAACCAAGAAAGAGCTTCTCTAATTACAAAGGATTAACACTAGCCTTTTAAGCATGGGCATTAAGCTCAAGGCTAGGCCATCCATAGATTGAGTACTCAAGAGTGAGCTCTCAAGAATGAATCCTCTTTGCACAAAAGAGCTTCCTATAAAGACATGGATTCCAAGCCTTTATCTATTACAATTAAATTAGGCTCACCTCCATAGGATATACAAATGTAAGCCTAAAAATATACAAGATTAATAGGAAAAATTATAGCATGTCCTCCTATGCTTGGTGCATCTGTGGTCCATGTGCTAGCCGTTGCTAACATTCTCCCCTCCTAATTTGGCACATGTCCTCATGTGCCGCTAAAGCAAAGCACGATGACATGATGGAAAGCACGTCCTTGGAGGAATATTGAGCTATCAAAACATACGACAAATCATAAGTATCAAAGGCCAACAAATAAGAATAGCACATGAAGTGCAATGATCAATCATGCAAAGTGAATTTTGCCTCTGAAAGATGGGTGCAATCATAGTAAGAAACTAAACAACATAAAGCAAAAAACACCTAAACTATAATGAAGATTAAACAACCAAAAAAAATTGGATTTATGTATGTAACATAAGCAATCAATTATGACCCTAAACTAATGCAAGTTCATAAACCTACTAACCTAAAAATCATATGATCAATATTAATACGACATCCAAGTCTATGAATGTCTATGGGTCACAAAGAAGCTCAAAATCCATTAGTACATTGTCATTTAGCTTTAAATGAAGCTCATGGAAGACTTGTTTTTAGCATTTTATAGAAAAAATTAAAGCACATCACATGGCGACCACTGTATGGCAAGTCAAGCTATGAATTTCGGCTTCTTGGACCCTTAAGGAGGTGTTCCAAAAGTCTACTAGCCTACCATGGAGATGGATAACCCCTATCTGCCTAGGGCATCGGTTTAGGGTCTTGACCAAGGGAGCCAAGGTGGTTCCCCTAACCTACCAAGTGCCAATAAGGCGCTAGACCTAATATAGACACAAACATAACATAAAGATTTGTTGATATTCACGTGTCTAGTAGCATTTTTGCTACTTTCTCTTGACACTTTTTTGATTCATTTTTTCATTTCTTTTAGCACTTTTTATTGCTTCCATCATGGGATGGTTATGCAAAATGGACTAAGAGAATAAAGCCTAATCATAACCCTAGGTCATGTTAGAAATGAGTGGAGTATTAAGGCAATCATTAAGAGTCTAGGGCTAATGAGAAATGATCCTATATGAACCTAAGGTCAAGGCCAATTACCCATGATTATCACACATAAAGCCAAATTTCTAATGTGTTTAATATTCATAAAGCAAAGTGTTGAAACTTTAGTGTATGCCTAGCTTTTGAAAATGAAAATAACCATAGCTTAGAAGAAAATTCACTTAATCCAAGCATACAAGGAGTGTAAAGATCAACAAAAGAGAAATATCATGGAAGGATTTCACCTATTTGTTCTCTTTTGAGCATCCTTGAGCAAAGCATCCACTTTGTGTAGAGGCCCCTTGATTCATTTATTGAAAGCCAAGCTTCTTGAAGCCAAGTGTTAGTGAAACACAAGCTCAAAAAACCATTTATTGAAAACCAAAACACAAAAAAAAAATTATTGAACCTAAAGATAGGGTCTTACACACCCAAATTTGCAAAAGGGGAAAACCCTAGGGTAAAAAAGTGCCTTTGGTTATACACATGATGCTCTATGGATAGCAAATGTATGCAAACACACCAAAAATGAGAGAGATAATGCTTCTACATAAGCTCATTTTACAATTTTTACAATCCCTCATGTATTATCAAATGTTGGTTGATTGTTAGCTCAAATAAATTGTGCAATTTTAAACAAGCCATGAGCTAGAAATAATGCAAGTATTAAGTGAAACGAAGTGGCTCTTGAAAGCCAAAAAATGCAATATAAATCTCTCAAAACGTTTGGCTAACAACTAGCTCACATGAAATTTTACAATTTTAGAGCAAGCTATGAGCTAAAGATGACTGCAACGTTTGATGGAATGAAAGTAAATGGATTTTAATAGCCAAATTTTGCAATTTAAATCTCCAAAAAAGTTGGCTAACACTAGCTTAAAGCTAGGAATTATACAGTTTTAATGAAACAAATGAAATGAAATGGCTCTAAGTCATGCTTGCCCACAACCCTTCAAACGAAGCTCAATCATTAGTGCTCTTAAGCATATGGTAATTCAACACTAGCACAATGGTTAGTGATTTTTACATTCAAATCAAGGACTAATAATGATTCAAGCAATGCCAAGTTCAAGCACAAAGTCTCAGCCAAGCACAACTCTTTATCCAATGTAGCTCTCAAACAAAGCCTATGTGCATGCCCAAAAGAATTTTTCATTTAGTGCAATGAAAAGTGGATGCAAGAGAATGCTCCTCCAATGAAAATAGAGATTATCCATGAATTGACTAACTCTAATCACATCCTAATCATCAATCAAGCATCACCTATGGAGCCAGGGTCAAAAAGGATAAATGCCCCATGCTCCCTCACCTTTCCCCAAGCATAAGAAAGGGATGATCCTTTGCAATGAGTATCCTCTTTTGGAGCTTCAACCATAGAAGCCCTAGGTGGCTTACTGCATGCATTTCTTTTGGGACAAGTGCGATAGCCATGTCCTTGCTCTCTGCACTTGAAGCATTTGTTGTCTTTGCAAAAACTCTCTAACTCTTTGGGAGAGAGTTTATTCTTACCTTTGTAGACTCCTTTCTCCTTGGTTTTGTTGTTGTTGTTTCTAGAGTTGCCTTGAGAATAATTTTGAGCATTGTTCTTCCCTCTACGCTCATTTCGGTCTTTAGTTTCCACAGGCTTAGAATTCCTCTTAGCCCCTTGTTGAAAATTAATTTTTGAAGCAACCATGGTATGGTGTATGACTTCAGTAATGGTCCTTAAATCCCAAAAGTTGGCCACATACTTGTGGATAGACTTGTTGGGAGATAGCTTCAAGCTTCACCATTTGGTGAGAACTTTGTCTTTGGCATCACTTGCAAGAAGCTGCTTCATTATGGAAACTCTTAGAGCTTTCCATGTCTTTGGAGCTTTGCCATTAGCTCGTAGACTAGCCCACCATTGTCCGACAGACTTTTGAAAATGCATAGCTACATTTCCTAGCTTAGAGGACTCCTTGAAGCCCTCATCTCCAAAGGCTGCATCGAATCACTAAATAAAGGCCAAGACTTTGTTTGTGGCACCAAAGGTGCCATCATCAATGAGAAAAGAGATTTTCACCATAGCCGCTACACCCAACACTGGCATCAGAGCCAGATGCGTGCAACATCTCAACGCGCTGCTCTCAGGCGGAGCATATCAAAAGGGGCTTTATTGAAGTGTTGCAGGCGATTGTTCCCAGGCAGACAAGGGTGGCCTCACATTTCAAAACACTGCAGATTTATCATTTTTTGACAAGCAGCTTTGTAAAGCTTCTCAAAATGTTGTCATCCCTAGCTTGCAACAAACGACAGCATATCAAAAGGCATTGAAGGCTTTTGGGCAGTTTTGCGAGCATATTGAGATGTTGTCTATCCAATTGTATTAGAGGTGGTCTCTCTTCAACTACCATATCAAAAAGCTTCTGCACAAGGTGGTTCCTTTCACTAGCATATCAAAATGATGCTGCAAATAAATGACACCAAGGATGCATTTCAAAATGCTACTATAAGTTGGCTGTTTGTATTGCAATCCAACATAGTTTTTTGGTCAAACTTCTTGGTGGTTTTGCGAGCATTTCAAAAGGCTGCTAGCCACAGGGTCCCTTGTTAGTGACACGCACAAAGGTAAAAATAAACGGTAGGATCAAGAGCTTGAGATCGGCAAAGAAACCAGATGAAGCGAGAAGATACATGGGTTGCCAATTGTTGGGAGATGCACAATCATTACAATCATTGTGCAAACCATTCACTTCTCGAGCACTCTGTACATCAACATAGTTCAAAAAGCTATTTTTCTTTTGTTAAGTATCATAGATTTGTTTTGTGTGTTTATTGTCAACACAATCAGTCAAAAGCCTTGTTTTCTCTTATCAGATGTCAGATGTTGCCATGATAAAAATCTGTACGAGTTAGACACTGCCACACATACATGAGTGGTAAGACCTCCCAAAATTTATCTGTTCAAGTCCTATTTTGTTCTGCTTCTCATGAGGTTACTAGGTACACCTTAAACCCAAGGTTTAGCAGTGAACCAAAAACTCCAATCATTGGTAGCTAACTTTTTGACCTACACCCTATCTGTTCAAGGGGGGGTTCTACTATCATAGCACCAGGTTATGGATACACCAAAAATCCTTGGTTGTGAGAGAACCTAAAACTCATGGTTGACGAGTACACCAAAAACTCGAAGTATCATGAGAATGGTCTGTCTAGTTCGGGCTTGAGGCGGGGATTGTTGGGTTCAAGCCCTGTATGGTCTAATCCCGTGGGATCACTCTCTTGGAGCATGCAGATGCACTCCAATCCTTTTTAGTAGTTTGCATGGAAAGCAACTCTATATATGTAATAATCTTTTGATGAAATTTACAAGGCGTTATTGTAACCTGCTGTGTTAAATCTCTCTCTCTCTCCCTTCTCATCTTGTTCATCCCCTCTCTGCTCTACACGCTCAAGGAGCCATGGACCCTCAGTGTCGCCATCCATCATAGCCACTACACCCAACAATGCCTGTTCATCGCTGATGATTTCACTATTAACTTTCATGATGTTTATGCAAGTGTGCATTCTGCTATTAAACACTCACAAGAACTTTATACTAAGTATGCTAACAAGCACCACAAGGCACACCAATTCAAAGAAGGTGATTATGTTTTACTTCAAATTGAAAAACGAAGGATCAAAAGTGTTGATACCAATGTCTTTGTTAAGCTTGCTCCTCATTTTTATGGACCTTTTAAAATTTCAGCTGTCATTAATGATGTTTCTTTCCATTTAGACCTACCTGCACATTGGCACATTCACAATGCATTTCACATTAGTATTTTATTCCCATTCTAAGGACCCCTACCTACACACCACATTTTTGAAGACCCATCTTCACTTGTAGACCAAGAAGAGCAACTCATCCCTGACAAAATAGTTGATCACGAGACCACTACTACTGCACGCAGTGGCATGGTTTATAACTGTTACCTTTTGACTTTCAAGGGCCACCCTAGAGAGGATGCCAATGGATACCTGAAAAGGTTTTTTGCAACTTCCCCGACATTCTCCACAGTTTCCATCACTCATGGTCCAATTGATTTCTCTATTGAGCAATTGAGGACAGTTGCTATCCCTGGTGGGAGGGATGTTACGAGACTAGGCACCCTCCTGTTGTAGTGGTTAGCTGCAATTGGGATAGCTGGCATAATGGTTAATTATGTGTTGTATATTTATTTTCTAATTGAGTTTATGATGATGATTTTGTAGAGTGGAATGCGGGGAGTTGATGAAAAGGCGCCGACAATTACTCTTGACCATTTTATATTCACACGGTATTTTAGAATCTCATTTCAATAAGCCACTATGGCTTTGTTAATAATTGTAGTGGAAAATCCCCTTATGGGTCATGCAAGAACAAATGAGCTTCACTCATTTACAAAAGTGAAGTGGTTGTAAAAAAGAGGGGCTCAATTTTTGGCACCTTAAACTCACAAATAATATATTAAATACCAACTCCACAAGTGAGGTGCCGTGGAGTTTGGGGCTAGATTTAGGCCTTTCTCTTGCAGATTCTCTTCTCTACTCTCTTATGCTATGTTCTATTTGTTGTGTACTCTCTAATCAAGTCTCTATCTCTTACAATACTCTTACACACTCTTACAAGCTTGTTTATGTCAATTCTATGTTATGTGTATGTGTCATAGTCTAGGTGTGTGTGTGTGTGTGTGCTTGGAAATTGGGTAAAGAGGTGGACAGGTTGATGGGGATGTTTGTGAGCATGTGTTGAATAATCTAAGCAATCGGCCTCCCCCTCTTCTCCCAACACAAGCGAAGAAAATGAGTTGTTGATGTCGAGGAAATTAGGGTTTGATGTTGATATTTGTCGCCATATGAAAGTGTCTCACCTATTCAAAGATGCGAGAGTCATTGAAGCCAAAAATTGGAGTGTGTATGTGTATCCGATGCTGAGGAGATAATTTGCCAATGGTGAGACGGTGTGTGTCAAAAAGCACACACCGTCTTTGATGCCAGAGAAGAATCACCTAATCTCCCTCTATCATTGAAGCCGGTGTCAAATGCCAAAGAAGCATCGAGAGTCAAATCCAATGCCAAAAATGCAGGTGGAAAATTATTTTTTGATGTGCTACTAACCGAAGCTCTAATACCACTCGTAGATTGTGTGATGCATGTAGAGTCCGAGGGAGAAGAAGAGCAGACACACAGGGTGGGTGAAGCACAGAGTGAGGATAACAATGCCACACTGCTCCTTCATCTATTATGTATTAATGAATAAGGTTAGATGGATTAGTAATGGACATGGGCATGCGGCGAGTTGGCCTAAATCCCAACATCTTTGTGCTTGGTATGAGAAAGATCACATTCATTTGGTTAAACAAGGCTTTTATAATAGTCCAACTAAAAGCACTTTGTATGTCAAACGTGAGGGTGATGTATTTCTCATCCTCATTTTGTATGAAGATGATATGCTAATTACTGGTCCAAATAGACACACATTTTTTAGTTTAAGACTGAATTTAATGCCACTCTCAAGATGAAATACTTGGAGCGTTTGCATCATTACTTGGGCATACAATTTAATTAGTGTGATGGAGGTATTGCTTTGTGCCAAGCAAGATACATATAAACATTCTATGTAAGTTTGAATTCGAGGATTGGAAACCTATTGCCACTCTAATGGAGACAAGTTTGAAATTGAGAAATGAAAAACTATTGCTACTCCAATGAAACAAGTTTGAAATTGAGTCTTCATGATGTTGGGGATCTTACAGATGTCGCTCGCATTACCGAGCTCTCAATCACGAAACCATTAAGATTTGATGCCTTCCAATCTTGTTGTATCATTTTTATCATTGTATCATGTTGTTTACTGTCTAGAAATTTAGTGTGTAAAAACCTCATCTGGCCAGCCATTGGACATGTGAGTTGGTCTTATTCTTTGTACAACATTTACCTTTTTGGCCTACATAAGCCCGTAGTAGACTCTTGGAACTCTTTTGGAGCTATTGTGGTACGTTGGATTAATCTTGTTTTGAGTAATTGTGACCCATTGGATGAAGCTTGTTGAATACGGCCATGTGGCAAAGTCAATGTTGTTCCCTGCTTTTGAATGTAGTGTTTAAGAGAGGCATTAACTAGGGGGCTTATGTAGAGCATTGTGGCTTCTCACCTTGTTTGATCTATAGTGAGGGTCCTTGTGAGTCATGAGACTTATTAAGGCTAGTACGATCATTGTGCAAGGTCATAAAAGCATGCCAACATGCTTGGTTTTAAGCGCTCACTAGCATGTTTGGTCCTAAGACCATGCAATCATGTCAGGTGTTGAGACCATGCTTCAATTACCTATCTCCAAGTTTATGTTTGTAAAAAAAAGTGTTCTTAGTCCACAATCCTTGCTAGTATGCTTGGTCCTAGGACCATGCAAGCATATTTCACTACACAAACGTCCAATAGCCTTCCTACCATGCTTGGTGCAAAGACCATGCTTGCATTTAAAAATAATAAACATGGTTAGAATGCCATCCCTTATAGGATGTAAATTAGAGAGTAAGTTCTAGAGAAATCTTGAAGAAGCCATAGCCAAGCCTCTTGCAACACACTCCTCTTACACACACCTCTTCTCCAAGTGAAGCTATGGCCAAAACCATAACCAAGCTTGCCATAACTTGATCTTCTTCTTCTCATTACACTCTCCCTCTCCTCTCTCTTAACCCTCAAGATTTCCATAGCTTGAATCTCCTTTGTCTCATTCCAAGTAGCATAATTATGGTCCTCAAGTGAAGGTGAAGAAGAAGAGGGCCGACTACGCCACAAAAGAAAGGAGAAGACTCTACTATACATGCATCAAGTTAATGTTTTTCTTGTCATCTTCATGCTATTTCACATCTTCAAAAAATTTGGGTTACCTAGTTAATTCATGCTTAAGCTCTCATGTTTCCATAAGCAAGCTTTCCTCTTACTTAGAAGAACGAATTATTTGTTTTTCTTAACTAACAACGTTAGTAACCACTAACTAAGATGTTATTTCAAGTTCTTAAGAGTACCGGGCTAATATGGCTTAGAGAGAGTAGAAAAAACTCTCTTTATCCATAGGTTCCTGGAGATCATACTTATCTAAATATTATGCATGTTGAATGGTGATTAATATCTATACTTGCCTCTAAACCCCCGCTAAAATTTCTTATGGACTTTTAAGTTACTCTCATTCTCTCACCTAAATTCCTTAATATAGATAAATACCCTAAATCAAAGGCAATTATAGCCGATGGTCTAAGCATTGATGAGGCATTGATAGGCTATTAAAAGGATATTTTGTGACTTTTGTGGTGATTTACATCTTAGGTTGTTTTATCCCAAGGGGGATCATTGCCGCCATATTTGCACATTTTTTCAGACTTAGATTGGGTTGGTTGTTATGACACTTCTCCACAAAAAAAATTCGTTCATGCTTGATAGTTCATGCATATCGTGGTTGAGCAAGAAGCAAACTAATGTGGCCAATTCCTCTTGTGAAGCTATGTACAAGACAGTCTTAATAGCTATGGTGGAGTGTGTGGCTTAGATGCCTTATGATTGATTTGGGTATTGGACAGGAAACTACCCAACATCATCTACATTGATAGTCAGAGCACATTGGCAGTTGCGAGGAACCTAGTTTTCATTCTAGCAAAAATCACATTGAGGTGCATTATCACTATGTCTTCATAGTTATGGTTGAGTGTGTGGCTCAGATGCCTTATGATTGATTTGGATATTGGACAAGAAACTACCAACATCATCTACATTGAAAAACATAGCACATTGGCACTTGCAAGGAACCTAGTTTTCATGCTTGCAAAAATCACATTGAGGTGCACTATCACTATGTCAAGGAGAGACTATCAGCCGGAGAGATCAGCTTGGGTTATGTGTCGAGACATCAAAACCTTGCAGATTTTCTCACAAAGGCGTTGCCACTTGAGAAGTTCAAAGCTTTTTACAAAGCTTTGGGCTTGCTTCCCTTTGTGGATTGATCATATCGTTAGGGCATGGAGCTTCCCTATACAGCATGTGCCAAGTCTCATTCACCACATCACTCCCAAGGGAGATTTTTTACCATATATGTGGTAGTGATGTGTGTGAACACGATTAGGACCGTCAAGGGTACTTTTTCCCTCGCTAGGAGGTTTTTCCCCCCATGTATTGTATATATGCCCATCACTCTAGGGTTAACTTACCTTTCTATTTGCGCACTAATCAATATAATCTCTATTGTGTGCCTTGAGCTTCTTCATCTTCTCCAACTTGTGTGTGCATCCATGCAACACCAATTCCAACATTGCTAATTATAACATGTTTCTTTAACAGCCCCTAACGAAATCACATCATGATTTTTCTCACACATGTCAACATCTTGCTTCTTGTGTAAGTCCACATACCTTCAATGTGTAAGCATAGGTGAAAAGACTTCCCTTTTCATCTTGCAATCAAGGTGTTCTAAGAGAAAACATCTAGGATAGGAAGGTTATCCATAATTTTTTCTTGCTTTTGTAAGGGCACCATATTTGACATACATATCAACCAACACATTGCCAAGCATAGCATGTTTCACACTGCAAGAAAGGCTTTCCCTTTGCATTTGGTGAAAACAACATGGAGCTTCTTTTCCATAGCCATATTGGGCATATATGCAATCAACACATTCAAAGTGAGACATCTCAAACAAAAAGCTCATAATGAACTTCTTACTTGGTGAAAACGACATGGAGATTTTTTTTGCGACAACCATGTTGGGCATATATGCAATCATGCATTCAAAGCGAGACATCTCAAACAAAAATTTCTTCATGAATTTTTCATGATTTGTAAGGGCATGACATTTGGCATACATTGATCAAAGCATTATTAAGCACAACACATCTCTCCAACAACCCCAAAAAAGCAATCTCATCGTTGATGGAGCAAAAGACACCATGGACACACTCACACACCCTCACACCTTAACACAGCCCATATTATTCTCTTAATTTTCTCACCTCACACACCACTCAAGATATCAAATAAAATCCTACTCACAAACCCACTTCAAGCTCTAAATGTCTCGAACTACAAACCCTTGTTTGCCAAGAGACACTACGTCGTAGTGAGTTGAGTTTATCAAAGCTCATAATCCCACTTGATGGTGACCAAAAGACACAAGAAAAACCTCCAAAAACTAAAAAACACCAGGCACAAAATGCCACTCTCAAACCATTGCAAAATCTTCATCAAACTCCACTCTATCGGACTCTTTGGTGTAGCCTCAACCCTAATTGCATCGATACAAGGTCACATAGTCTTGCAGAAAATCACACCTTCTTCCCTCAATTCCTTGCACACACACATCCATGGTAACCTTAGAGATTCCGTAGACTTTCCCAAGTGCAAAGTTGAAGAGAAGAAACTCTCACACTCCTCCACACACTCAAAAACAGGATGCAAACAAGATGGGCCACGGGACTGCATATGGCCACTTGTAGTGACCCTGCTTGCTCCTTCACACACTCCTCAAGCTCAAACACTCACGGCACCATGTTTGATGTGGCATTTTTCAGTCATTTTACACCATTTGACCATTTTAGGGCCAGATTTGGCTAATTTGGACCCCCGACTGGCATTTTTCATGAGAAAATACCAAAAAAACTCCATAATACACCAAATTTCGTAGGCTTGATCCTTAATACCCAAAATTCATTGTCACATATCCACATTCTATTTTTGACCACTCCTAGGTTGGTTCATGCATCACTACATATTGGGCGTCGCAAATAGACAATTACCACACGTGTCAAGCTTTAGGGTCGGGATGAGAGTGCCCACACTTTCCACTTTCATTATTTACATTCTAGAAAGCTCAAAAAAATTCCCTAGAGCCAAAAGAAGCCACTTGGAGCCACATCTAAGGCTTCAACACCCTGTCTAAGCATGTACATGTGTCCGACTACCTGCACACAAACCTGACTATTTACAATGTGTACACGTTGCATCATGTTTGAAACCCAAAACCACATTGTGAAGCTTCCAAATGCATGTATTTTTATACACATACCCATGCATCTACACACTACTCTATTCACGCCAAAAATTGTTTATCATCATTGCCCACCCTCTAGGTCAAGCATTTATGCTCAACCAAGAGACTATTTGCATCCGGAACCACATTCCTTGCAAATATTTCTTCAATCTATAACCATTTATTCTATAACACAAAGGTTCACCATATAGTTTTTGCAACTCATATGTGCCATTCAGAAAAACATGCTTCACTTTGTACGCCCCCAACCATTTGTCCCTTAACTTCTTTTGAAAAGTGAAATCCAAGAGAGAATCATATTTCATTACAAGATCTCCCTCTTTAATCTCTTTCTCTGCCAGTCTCTCATTCATTTTTTACATCCTTGTCTCTACCTGCTAAAGAAAATAATCAGTGGCTTTCTCTCTAATGATTTGCAACAACTCTAGAGCAAGAATTCTTTCCTACAACGTGTCTTTATGCTCACCTTGCATTCTACACAAAAACTTCAATGCATCCACTTGTACATGTATAGGCATACGAGATTCCTTTCCATAAACAAGCTCATACAACGTAAACTATGTAGACATGGAGGGCCAATAGTAACTAACCATTTTCTATGTATTTATTAGTGTGGGATCAATAGCTTTTGGGTTGACCCTCTTACAAAAGTAAGGTAGAAACTTGAAACCAGTCTATTTTTAGAGCAAGATGAAGAACGTAAGTGAGTTCTCCTACACAAAAATGGAACAGTGGGTATTTGCATTGGTTCTTACTTGTTGCAATATTTGCTACCACAAAAGTTCTATGTGCTTACCACATCAAACCTTTTACCGGATGTAGTACACCATTTGAAGCCTAGCAAGTGCATCTTAAAGTGGACTATTGAGCTACAGGAGTATGAGTTTGAGTTCAAAGTTGATCATTCCATTAAAGCTCACTTGTTGGCAGACATAATGGCACACAAGGGAGAGGAGTTGTCGTCTTATCCAAGAGTTGACAAGGATGATCGCAAAGAGGAAGTGGATATTGCAGATGTGTAAATGACGATGTTTGATGGTGCATACAAGAAAGTTCTTTAAAAGTCAAGTGGTGGGGTGATCATCAAGAATCCAGAAGGAAAATTAATCTTTTCTAGAGCTTATGATCTTGACGAAGTTGAAAGCAACAATGAAGTTGAGTACCTCACTCTTTTCCTTGGATTGAAGCACTGCGTTTTTGGATTGAGGAGGATGATTGTGAAAGTGGATGCATTGCTAGTCATGAATCAATTGCTTGGTTTGTGGAATGTTAAGAAAGACAATTTAAAGAAATGGTTTCATGGAATCAAGAAGCTTTTGCATGAGTTTGAGCGGATACAATTTAAGAATGTTCCTTGTTGTGAGCATGATAAAGAAGCTACTGAGTTGGCTAGGGACAAGCTAGATGCTTTGGTAGCTCCTTTAAAGGTAAAAGAGGTCTTGTATGCAGGAAGGGAGTCACTACAAGATGTAAAAGTATCTCTAGATAGAGGCCAATGTCCAGAGGGCAGGTCAAAGATTTGGCATAAGAGAATAGTTGCAAAAGCAAGAAACTGCACATTGGTAGGGGAGGATCTCATGTTTTATGATAGAGATAGCATTCTGAGGAAAGTGCACATTGGTAGGGGAGGATCTCATGTTTTAGGCAGAGATAGCATTCTGAGGAAAATACCATACAAAGGAGAAATAGGTTTGATTTTGGAGCACTGCCATGAAGAAACAAGTCATCAAGGCAAGGACCATGTTGTATTTCGTATTTTGAGAGCAAAAAGTCCTCTCTCAAATCATTACAAAAGCTTCACCAAACTTCACTCTATCAGACTCTTTGGTGTAGCCTCAACCCTAATGGCACCAATATAGGGTTACGTAGTCTTGTAGAAAGCCGCACCTTTTTCCTCAATTCCTCACATACACACACATCCATGGCAACCTCAAAAATTCCATAGAATATCCCAAGTTCAAAATTGAAGAGAAGAAATTCCCATTCACTCCTCCACACACTCGAAAACAAGATGCGAAGAAGACGAGACTGCATAGGACCACCTGTAGTAACCTTGCTTCCTCCTTCACACAGAGAGAGGTGAAAGTGTTGATAATGAACTCCATACACACTCCTCAAGCTTAGAAACAACAATGTGAGTGACGTGGAAATTTTCATCCCATTTCACACCATTTTTGACCTTTTTAGGGCCAATTTTGGCGAGTTTTGACCCTTGACGGGCATTTTTTGGAGGAAATACCAAACAGACTCCAAAATCGACCAAATTTTGTAGGCTTCATCCTTAATATCTAGAATTCATTTCTACATACCCACATTCTATTTTTGACCACTCTTAGGGTGGTTTGCGCATCGCTGCATATTCAGCGTTTTTTATCATACTTTTGAGGTGGGACGAGAGTGCCCACACTTTCCTTGCATTATTTACATTTTAGAAAGCTCAAAAACATTCCCCATAGCCAAAAGAAGTCACTTGGAACCTCATCCAAGGCTTCAACACCTTGCCGAGGCATGTACATGTGTCCAACGACCTGCACGCAAACTTGACTATTTACAATGTGTACATGTTGCATCATGTTTGAGACCCAAAACTAAGCTTCCAAATTCATGTATTTAATTTTTTTTGTACACACACCAATGCATATACACACTCTGTACACGCCAAAAATTGTCTATCATCATGAAATCTCTCACCAGTGCACGAACATCTTGCGTAACGCCACATGCCTCAAAGGTGCAAGCATAAGTGATTGCATCTAGAGAGTGGCCTTCCCTTTGCATCTCGTTAAGACAACTGAGAGCTTCCTTGCCATAGCCATATTGGAAATATCATGTGATCAATGATCAATGCACCCCAAGAGACGACACCCATGAGAGGATGCCCATCAAAAACTATTCGTGCTTTCATGAGGGCACCACATCTGCCATACATATTGAGCAAAGCAACACCAAGAACAAAAAATATTTCTCTAGCACTCCCTAACTAGCAATCACATAATGAATTCTCTCACTTGTGCTAGCATCTTTCATAAGGCCACATGACCTAGAGAGAGGCCTTCCCTTTGCATCCATTGAAAACAAAAGGGAGATTTCCTCGGGGGGTACACTATGTAATTATGTAAATGTACTACATGGGTTCAATACGAGGGGTTTTTAAATGCAAACATTTTAGGAAAATTAATAGCGATACATCAAAAATATGTATTTTTATATTCTATTTTGGAATAATTCCTAAAATAAGGGGCCATTTTATTCATTCAGACATGTTAAAGAATGGGTTTTGAAATTACCCCCCGAACACATGTTATATAGGGGGTTCTCAATAATGCACCCCTCGTGGAGATTTCTTGCCATATCCATGTTGGGCATATCCTACTATCAATGCGTCACAAGAGAAGAAATTTTGAAAATGAAGCTCATCAAGAACTCTTTGCGCTTTCATAAAGACAACAAATTTGGCATACATACAAACCAATGCATTGCCAAACATACCATCTTTCTTCCACAGCCCTTGACTAGCAACCATGCCAACATATTGTGTCTTGTATAAAGCTACATGCCTTCAAGGTGCAAGCATCCACTGGTGAAAAATAGCCCAATGCTTCCTTGCCATAACATGTTGGGCATATCTTGCAATCAATGCACTCCAAGAGAGGAAGCTTCCTTGCCTTCAAGGTGCAAGTATAGGTGATTGTACCCTAGAGATTCCTTGTTATAGCATGTTGGGCCACAAGTGATGGGAGGGAGATGCCTAGAGAGAGAGAGAGAGAGAGAGAGAGAGAGAGAGAGAGAGGAGTTAAAAATTCTCCTTGGAAAATCATATGCTAAACAAGAGACTCCAAGCTGGTGTAGAGGTGCACGACCAATTGATGGTTCATTGCAAAGAAAAGGGATCTTCTTGAGCAAGTAGGCATCACTTCTAGTTTTTGATGTATGTCTATTTTTACATGGCTCTTTGCGTTGCAACAACTTTTTATGTGGATCACATGAACATGCTCACAAGCTTGGGAGCTGATTTTCGTCATAGTGCTTGCTGTGTAATGATGTGTTACTTCGTATTTTGGAGTTAATGTTTGTTGTGTCTCTATTTTGTTATAGTGCTTAAGCGCTTTATTTTGCTTCCTATCTCTCATGATTGATAATGACATCACATAAGACTCTCTCTCTCTCTCTCTCTCTCTCTCTCTCTCTCTCTCTCTCTTTAATACCCACACTCCACAAGTTCGTGACATTGAATCAACGATGGATCAAAAGTTCCTAACAAGAAATAACTTATATGACAACCGTCAGAATTGTCCCAAATTTGTCTTCATTGTATGCTTTATAGTAGTCTTTTGTCAAGATGTTTGTCTTTTATGACACTTCTTTCCATGTTGAATCCCCTCCTTGAATTTGTTCTCAATGTCATGTTTTATTTGAAACATTAATGCATTTATTCAAGAACAAAAGGCAGCATAGTTACAAGATAAACCAGAATGGCTCGTCAATCCCGTTGAAGAGACGACAAACAATCCCAATCAACCTGGCTCGAACGCTGGTGGTGATCGAAACGAGAAGCTTGAGCTTATCAAGCATGTTGTTCGTGTTTCGAGCACTATGACCAACACTGTGAGTTTACTTTAACGAAAGAAAAAGAAGAAATGAAAATATGATCCTTCTTTGTTCTTCTTGTGGCGTTATGACTCCTAGGCTCTGGCTTGGCGATCAAGGGTGGGGCTATGTGGCAGGGCTAACTCTTTGGTGGCAACCCCAAGCCAACTTTAGTTCCCCTCTATTATTAATCGTCTCAAGGTGGCCCTCTTTATCAACTGATGTATGTGGTGTATTGTGACAAATGCCGTGGCTCGAGTGAAGCATGACTTCCTTTGTAAATTTTTATTTATTTTGAATACAATTATCACTCACAATTTGTGAATTTGGGAGGGTGTGTGGATTTGTTTGGGGTTGGGGAGTGGAGCAAAAGGCTCAACCTTAAATTTCCATCTCAGAAGCTAAAGGAAACTATCAAGCTAAGGCTATAACATTTGTAGCCTTAAAATTAGAAGTGTCAAACGAAGGCTACTACAGACAAATGGCTACATTTGTCACTGGACGTGTCTTTTAGCCTTTGTTTGATTCTTTCCTTCACACTTTTTGGCCCAAATTCATGACTTACCTTTTCGTTCAATTTGTTGTCACTCTTTGTAACTGTTGACAACATGTTGCATGAAAAAGGCTTGGCTTACTTGGTCTTCAAAGTTTCAAACTATGACAGCCAATTTCTCAGAAAGGCTTTATAAAAGACACATTCAATTTGAATGTTGTTGGGCTTTATAAAAGACACAATCAATTTCAATGTTGTTGGATCTGTAACATTTGTTTGATATTTGCCTTCACTTTTTGAAGCCGAAATTTAAGCAATGGTGCCGTTGACACGTTTGGGTTGTAGCCTTTGCTTATATTGGGTGTAGGCAAGTATCAAACAAAGACTAGAGACACAAAAGCAACAGTGAATATGTTTTTTAGTTTTTGTTTGTAATTGCCTTTACATCTTGAAGCCCAAATTTGAGGCTAAGCCCTTGTCTGTGGAGTTCGTTTTCATTCTTGATAACAGTTGACACTGGCCTCTCAAAGTCGAGATCATGCCTTTTCGTGCAACTTGTTTTCATTCTTAGGATTCTATAGTCTTTGTTTGATACTTGCCTTGTTGCTTGGATGCAAGGTTTTGACTCTCTTTTTGATTTGCTGAGTATCTTCTACTCGTTTTCTTTTGCCCTGGCTTGCCGATGCTTATAGCGGGGGCTCGATCTCCAATGACAGTGGGGTCCTTGATGTGGCAACCTTTGTGACCGTGGCATGTGGGGCTCTCAGGTGATGGTGTGCGACGGAAGAAATGAGCATTCCTCCTTTTGCAGCTATATGATCGGTTTCTTTTGGTCGGCGGGAGGCTCCCTTATTAACTGATGTACGGGTTGATAGTCGATGATGAATTTTTTGGGATTTGTATGCGATAACGACTCCTTGTAAAGCTAAAAAATGTATGGTTGTCGAACACTTGTAATTCTTGTTGGTCATGGCTCATGTTGAGCATGGGTTTCCGTATAAGTCTGTTGTTGTTAATATAAATAGCTCTCTCTCTCTACTGCTAAACAAAAAAAGAAAAGATTTCAACAAAAAGGGGACATTCCTTAGATACATCAAACCATTCTCAATGAAAGCAAGATGCAAAATGTACTTCTTCTTTGACATGTGCTTAGGGGTTTCCTTCATCGAGACTTTTGTCTCAAGCAAAGAAGAAGATTCGTGAGCATGCTCGCTGCCTCCTAGGGGTAAACCATTCTTTTGGAGGGTTTGAAATTCTCTCTCGGGAGTGCTCATGGGGAATCTTTTGTCAGGGAGAGGGTCATTGAGCCTTGTCAATGTTTGTAGGCACAAAAGGGTCCTTCTAATTCTTGTATTCTTGTTGGCCACGACTCATGTTGAGCATGGGTTTCTATAAGAGTCGGTTGTCGTTAATATAAATTAACTCTCTCTCTAGTGGAGAGAGTGCTGCTAGACAAAAAAGAAAAAGATTTTCAACAAAAAGTGGACATTCCCTAGATACATCAAACCATTCTTAGTGAAAGCAAGATGCAAAATGTACTACTTCTTTGACATGAGCTTGGGGGTTTCCTTGATCAAGACTTTTGTCTCAAGCATAGAAGAAGATTTGTGAGCACGCTTGGTGCCTCGTAGGGGGAAATCATTCTTTTGGAGGGTTTGGAATTCTCTCTCTCGGGACACCACTAAGTGCTCATGGGGAACTTACGGATACTCCCACACGAAAGGGCGGAGACAATTATGACCCCCCCCTCCCTCCCCCCGCGCGACCCTCTCTCCAAGAAAAAAAAATCCCACGTGTGTGAGAAAATATAATGTCATAATCACATGAGCCTTTCCCAACGCTTACCCCCTCTCTTATAGGGGGTACCTATAATTAGACATCGATGACTCATAGGACTCTCCAACCACCACAGGTCCCCCTTCGCTTTATTTGCCACCACGGGGTCATGTGCATGGGATAAATGGTCCCTAAGAAAAAGCGACCCATCTCGTTGTTTGATCTTGTGCATCGATCTTAAAAACTAATTTCGAGATCTAGAAATTATCTTTTACGTTTGTGGATTCATAACCCTGTGGCCTCACATTTAAAACAAGAAGATGCACGTGGGTATAATAGTAGGACATAGGTCCCTAACCCTAGTGACGAGGGTCCAAATCAAGGGCACAAGAGTGTGGGACGTCTCGAGATTAGGCATGGCATCGCGATATAGTTTTTCCCCTTGCTAATCTCGGCATCCCAAGATTAGTTATTACCGAACTACAACCTTGATGCCCGATGTAGTTGATCCCATGCAAAAGGCCCAGGGGAGTGGCAAGGGGTCCCCGGTTGAAATTGCCGAAGTCATGAGATGGGTCACATGCAAATAGACAGATATATATATATTTGCATGGATGGAAAGCAGTAAAGGACAAACAGCGGAGGTTGGTGAGAGAAAACTGTCTACAAAAGCTTTGAGCTCGGGTCGAGAGGCCAGGAACTCAGAATCTGATGCTCTTTTCGCTTGCCAACTTCAAGGGACTGGCAGATAAGTGACTCGTACTCTCACCCACGCGCGCATGCACACCGGCGCACAGAGAGAGAGAGAGTAGAAGAGAGAGAGATGCAAGCGTTACCTCGGTTACGCGCCTCTGCCTTCACACGTAACGTAGAGCTTCGCCCACATGTGGAGCCTGACAGACTTTGCAATCGTCTTTAGGATTTTGTGAAGACATATTTCACAACTGAATATACGGTTTAAGAACCAGGGAAACTCTGGCAAAATCACACAGCCCAACCAAAGGTATGTGTAGAATGAAGATGAGAAGAAGAAGGTCAAGCCTGAGAGAAACCAGCTGGTTGTGCAGAATTTTTTTACCTGGTAGCAGATGGTATAATCATTAGATTTTTGGACTACTCAGGTTTTGCACTTCAACGAAAAAAACCGGAGTCACCTGATTCAGAATGTTCAACACTTTGCATAATTGGAAGCTCAAGTTGTAGGAGGTAGAGGAAGCAATTACTGTTCAAAGATCAAGCCTCACTCATGGGGCAGAGCTACATGTGATATTAAGGCTTCGCTTCAGCTTATTATCGCTTAATTGAATTGTTGAAGTTGCAACATGAACTCTTTCAAAGTGCAAGACGAAAGGGACCTGCTGGTCAATGATGACATCATGTGTGAGGTTTTCCAAGAATGTGACAATGTTTTACCAGTTCAAACACCCGATGTTGCAGTGGCAGTGGGTAAAGGAGAAAGCAGTGTTCAAGCTCTCAAATGGACGGTAGAAACACTCATGGTAGCAGGTAGTGGGACGCTTCACCTAGTGCACGTGCAACAGCCACTTCGTGTCATTCAAACTCCGTGTATGTACACTGTCACTCAGATCGTCGCTCTTTGTTTCCAGGTCTCGAATCTTGAATGTAACAGCTTCTTTTTGCTCCTTTGAAGCTATATTTGCTTATAAGTCAATTTCAGTACTTTTACAGATTCTGTGTGGGACCTTTTTTGGTTATTTACAAGTCTTGCATGCTGTAATGAGTGTAAGAATGCTGCAAATGTAATGGATGTGTGCATGCACGACAAGATGTTCATAGAGGCTCCACACATGTGGCTGCCAAGAGCCCATGTTTGGGCAAAAGGAGAATCTTCTTATCACTGTGGCATCATGATGTTGTCAGAGTGCACTGGTGTGGTGACATGGGAGCACGGGGGAGAGACTCAAGAGAGAAAGGAGTGAGAATGTGGACAAGCCCTATGGGCACACTCTGCAACACAAGTGAGCACAAGGCTCTGCATAACTGCCATCTAGGGGGCACCTCTCCCCCTCCCCTATGTAGGGCCCCATGCCCCAAAAATCTGGGGAATATGAAAGGTCACAGATAAAAATAGGGTGCCTCCTCTAAAACTGGCATCACAGTGGCCCTATTGCACAAAAACTGTAAATTCCACATGATCCATGGACACTAGTAGAGCTTCACAAGCCCGAGCATAAGAAGTCCTCACTCACTGGATCTAGATTGGAAACCAAGGAGATGACCTCCAAAACTTCGTAACACCCCCTCTCAGAGCCGTGGTACACAACAAGATTGGGATCTGAGGGCCACAAAGAGTGAAGAAGAAATTTCAAGCCTTAGTCAATGCTGGTCAAACCTGCCAACAAACAGTTAATGCACTACCTCCTTGTTTCTCTCTTCCTCTGCTATCTTAAATATATTCCTCTGAAACAATTTCTCAGTTTCTCTGCGTTTCGCTCACTCTTCATCTTTATCCCCTTCTGTCATCGTATTTTGTTCCTACTCCATAGCATCAATAGTAGGTAGGTTCCGTTTGCTTGGTAGAAAGCAACCAGCTGACTATCTGACACCAGTACCATTGTAACTAAAAAGGGCACCATGTGTCGATGGAAGAAATCAGTGGGAAGAGACTTGATAACATGAACAAATCTGCAATACTTTAAATACTTGCAACACTTAAAATACTCCAACACGTGAAAGAGAAGTTAACACTTGAGATGGGACACTAGTTCCACATCCAGGTGCACTGGCCCCTCAACTAGGCACCCCTTGAAATATTTCTTTATTGTTGATCTTCTCAGGTTCAACGGCCGCATAGTAACAAGAAACGCAGTTTCCTCCTTGAAGAAATGGACTGGTCATTTCCCATTGTTCTGTTTTAGGAGAAAGAACATTTCTTACTTTTTTTTTTCTGGAATAGAAAATCTACTTGTCACTTTTTATTTGCAATCAATTATCTTTTCGCCCGAGTATAATTTTGATGCACTTGCATTTCTCTCTAGGTAGACTCTGCACTCAGAGCATATACTCTCTCTCTCTCTCTCTCTCTCTCTCTCTCTCTCTCTCTCTCAGGCCTTTGACACAGTCCCACGCGAGAGACTCTTCCAGCGCCTTCACAGCATTGGGATACCGACAGAGATGGTTTGGGCCATATATACTCTCTACGAGAGGGTGACGGGTCGAGTTCGTTGCCCAGGCGGCTTTTCAGAGACCATTGCTAGCACCATTGGTGTTAAGCAAGGATGCCCACTCTCCCCGACACTCTTTGGGCTCTACATCGACGAGATCTCCGATTACATACTACGAGCAGGGGGAGAGGGGAGCGACTTGGCAGGTACTCCGGTCCACATCATGTTATATGCTGATGATATTGTGTTGATTTCAGAGTCACCCGAGGGCTTGCAACGCCATCTTGAGGCCTTGGACGAATTCAGCACACACAAGGGGTTGACTGTGAACCTTGGCAAAACCAAGGTCATGATCTTTCACACATCCAGTGCAGTGAGGAGCGCTGCCACCTTCACAGCAGCAGGAGGACAGGTTGATGTAGTCACCTCCTATGTCTATCTTGGCATCACATTCACCAGCCTACCAGGACCCTTCACTATGAGGCAGGCTGCTGCTGACAGGCTCACCCGAGGATATGCAGCTCTGACCATGCTAGAGCGGAGATGCCACCAGGCACACTTTCAGGAGCCCCGCACGAAGGGCTGGCTTTTTGACACCTTAGTCACCCCGGCCCTGATGTACTCGGCGGCAGTATGGGCACCAGGATTGACAGATGACCAGTGGACACAGCTTGAGAGGCCACAGGTATGTATGATCTCACGCTTGCTCCGCAGCAAGAAGACAGTGCCACATGACATTATTAGAGCCGAGCTCGCCACACCACCTATGGTTGTAGAGGCATTATTCCAGACAGTCTGCTTCATCCAGAGGATGAGAGAGCTACCTCCTGACAGACTTACTCGTAGAGCATTCGAGGCAGCTATACAGCTATCAGAGAGTGGGCATGCGAGAGCTTGGTACTCACAGGTCAGAGCATGGTTTGAGGGACACGGTCTTGACATGGAGAGCCTACCACCATTCCAGTACGACCCCCACTCACCATCTGTTCACCTCTCTCGCAGTGAGAGAAACTTGGTATTGAGACAGGATCTGTGGCAGCTATACACTAGGAGAGTCTGGGAGTCACCTGGCTTGGGGACGAGGATGTCAGATTACAGAGACCAGTTTCTCACCATATTGTCTGGGGGGTTCATACAGAGACCACGCTATATGGACACATATATGCCACATAGCTCACGGGTGGCGATTGGTCAGCTGAGAGTGGCTTCACACAGGTTAGAGATTGAGATCGGGAGACACACTGGTGTTCCCAGGGAGGAGCGAGTCTGCAGAGCCTGCACAGAGGAGGTGGAGAGTGAGGAGCACTTTGTATGTAGATGCAGAGCATACACTGAGATCAGAGGCAGGTATGAGGCCTTATTCAGAGGATAGCCCACTCTCCGAGAGATCATGGACTCTCGAGATCAGAGACAGCTCGGACGTTTCTTACTAGAGATACAAAGCCATCGGGACACACTACTACAGCCACGCACAGCTACACAGACAGAGGGGAGACAGTCGTAGCTCACAGACTTCTTTCAGAGGATTGCCACCCCTACCTCATCAGATACTCAGAGAGGAGTGACACTCCCACAGGCGGAGGTGAACCGAGCTAGACGACGACCACGAGTCCCAGGCTACAGGGGCATGAGCTCCCACCACCGACAGATCGAGGAGATCCGAGCCCGGGAGCGCCGTGCCACTGAGGAGCGAGTAGCTCAGATGAGGGCCGACCCGACAGCTTTCATCCGGGTAGCCTTGGCACCAGCCCCGCCCATGTACCACATCTTACATCCCCCCATTTGTACAGGATGGAGCTAGAGAGCTTGATGCATTCTCATGATTGTACTACCTTGAGCATATAGACATGCATATACCCCTAGAGATAGAGCCCCATCCCTCCTCAGATACTCCATTACCTACATTCAGTTCAGTTTTGTATCAGTTTTGTTTCATTTGTCTTTCCGATAGACGGATGACATACACGCCATGTACATTTGATTTGTCTCATAGGCCGATTTCGGCCTGACATAGACGTTAAAAATCTTTCTTTCTTTCTTTCTTTCTTTCTCTCTCTCTCTCTCTCTCTCTCCAAGGTTTCACTCTCGTCTCTCTTTATACACTTGTGGGCATTTTGGGTGGCTGTGTGTGTGTGTGTGTGTGTGTGTGTGTGTGAGTGTGACGTACGCTACGTGGACATGTTCTGCCACAATCTAGCTTGATCCAGTAGCTTAGGACTGAGCCTTGCACCTTTGTGAGCCTCTAGCTGGACGTGCATGTCTAGGCCGGTCACAGTTGTGCATAGGCAGTTTTTGCATATGAACCTCTCGCGTGGGAACCACCCCCAGCAGGGCACTTAGTTATAAGTCATTTTCAGCATTTTAATAAGGAGATCGTGGGAGTCTAATCAGCCTGCCGACCAAGAATTTTCAGCCTATGAAGGCAGCCCTTGTGGCGCAAGAAGGGGCAGAAGAACTGCATCGGTAAAGCCCTGCAGGCCCAGCGTTTCTGGGGCAGATCACCAGCGTTTCAGCACCTCTTCTCCGCGGTGTCCCTGACCTAGCAGAACCAGTGTTTTCAACATTCATGACCAGCGTTTTCTGCACAAGGCAGCCAGCGTTCTCAGCTTTTGGAGCGTTTGCAGATTTCAGCCCTAGCCTCGTCGTGGTTGTAGACCCCTAACCACCGACCTCGCTAGGAGTTCGGCATTCAGTCATAGCCTCGTCGCAGTCGTCGTCGTCATCGCCGTCATCGACTTCGACATAGAACCAGTAGTACCTAGCATCAGTAGCAATTAGCATCAACATCTCAGCATTGAGTCATTGCATGAGCATTTGTGCAAGAATAAAGAAAGTACGTGCTCTGGCAACAGAGCAAGGGGGCCCTTGAGAGTTTCGGACCGGACATACCGTGTCTTCTCTCTCTCTCTTTCTCGTGTATCTCTCTGTTGCTAAATTGGCTTTATTTGACAGAAAAATAATTCTAAATGAATTGTTTCGTTGGCTGGTAGAGTAGTAGTTGCCAACTAGGTGTTGTTGGCGACTATGTGGTACATCACTTCTTGCTGGATCTTCTTGAGTTCTTGCATCAGCCAGGTAGAGAGGCTGATCAGGAACTTCCTTTGGTCAGGTCGCGACACTCAGATTGCCCGAGCCAAGGTGGCTTGGTCGGTCATCACACTTCCTTGTTCTCAGGGAGGGCTTGGGATCATTGATCCAGCACAGCAGAGCAGAGCCCTTCTTGGGAAGTTCATCGTCAGAGGACTTCTTCCAGGCGAGGAGCCTTGGAAGGAGTTATTGCTGCAGAGGCTTCGTGCCAGGGTGCCTCAGGCAGGAGGCCCTTGGCAACCTTCGACCAGATGGATCTTTACAGAGTTGCGCCGAGTTGGTTTGAGCAGGAGACTGGAGGACCGATTCGCTGTGAGTTTGCTTCGTTCTTGGGAGCTATTACGGCGTGGCCTAGAGCAGAGACAGCTGACGTGCATGGAGGAGCGCCTACGGCAGCCCCTCGTCTGGAACCCCATGGTTAGCACTCAGAGAGGCCACTTGGTTGGGAGTAGGCCTCATGTTTCTTGGGGTCCCATGGCAGCATGTCCAGCGCGCTCTCTAGGTGACTGGCTAGAGTTCACAGGTTTGTCTGAGGAGGTGCAGGCTGTCCAGCTACAGGGCATGAGAGGGGTTCAGAGCATGTGTCAGGACATCTCAGAGTCAGTTCCAGCTGAGTGGCTCACGCCTCTCGAGCCAGTAGCACCCTGGTGGATGGGAGCCTTCACACGACTGGAGGTTCTCATTTCAGTCAGGGCTTGCTCAGAGACTGTCCCAGCCCTGTTCTTCGAGCTTCAGGGTGGGGGACGATTACAGCGAGTTGCAGTCGAGGCCCCGTAGGTAGCGGAGTGCTGTTTCCAGAGGATCCGAGTTGTGGGCATCTGTGGGAGGACTTGCATCATAGACCCTGACCTAGCAGCTCTTGAGACTGGACATTGGAGGCTATGGGCTTGGGAGTGCTGTCCACTGGCATGAGTACAGTGGGATCCTGGTGAGTGGCTTTGGAGGGACCCCCTCTCTTCTGCAGACCGCCCAGGAGTCCCTTTCTTTCAATACACTGTTCGGCTTGGACGTCATATACTTGCAGCACAGAGAGAGGCCCGCCCCGCTGCAGCACGTCATTGGTAGGAGGAGGGCCTCACAGTTGAGTTCTTGGCAGCTTTTTGGCAGAGGCTGTGGGACTCCAGACAGCCGAGGCGCGTCACTTTGTTCCAGTGGTTGGTTGCACACAGAGCCACAGCAGTAGGGAGCTGGCTTGTGCATAGTGGTCTCTCGGCCGCATGTACAGCCTGTGACCAGTTGGTGGAGAGTCAGCGACACTGTCTTTGGGACTGTCCCTCGGCCCAACAGGTGTGGCTACGAGTTCTTCGGCTGATGCCTGCCCTCTCCACGGCTCGACAGTTCACTTGGGGGACAGCAGCTTGGTCCACCCTCACGGGCCCGGCACTTCAGTTTGAGCCATCTTCCACCAGCAGGATGATAGTGATACAGGGGGGCGACCTACACTCCAGCCTGCTACAGACCTTACTCCACAGGAGTGGTGCAGTGAGAGAGATGAGTGTTGGGAGCTCATCAGCGGCCTAGCTCTCTGGTTTATCTGGCGGGCCCGTTGTTTCCGCATCTTTGAGGCTCGCCCTGTGCCACCAGCAGAGACTGTTCGTGACTTTTGGCTAGAGCTGATCCATACTCTCAGAGGACAGCTTGAGGGACTACAGGGCAGCTCCGATCGCATGCGGGAGCGCCGCGAGGCTTTCCTTCAACTCTGGCGCCCTGGGCCTTTCTACACCATGGTCCAGGGGGTGCTCAGATGGCACTACTGTCCACCTGTGTGGCTTTTCCCTCCTCCCATCTCTTGATTTAGCCCCATTGTATATATGCTTTTTTTTCATTGGGAGAGTCTCCCCATCATGCTTGTTGTAGCCCTCTCTTGCAGAGGTGGATGTAGCCCTATGGGCAGTTTTCATTAACTAATAGAAGGATCTTTTTCTCGGAAAAAAAATAATTCTAAATGAATTGTTGGATTTATAAGTGAGGGTTTTCTTGCTTGGAACACCAAGGAAAAATAATTCTAAATGAATTATTGGAATTTTAAGTGAGGGTTTTTCATCTGGAGACAGCCGGATTCCGAGTACAGAGTATTCCTATTCAGAGTAATGATGGGAGCACTGTGAAAGGGAATATTTGTAAGGACACTAGGAACGGGTACTTCTGATGCATCATATCGGATGGGTGACAGGGAACATCGCGAAGAAGTATCCGACCATCCGGGAACAGACATCTCTGATGCGTCATAGGATGGGTGACATAGAGCATCGCGAAGGAGATTGTACCGTAAGTTTGGTAGGAAAGGACTATGTATTCTTGATGTGTCACAAGGGTGACGGGTGCATCGGAAAAGGAATATCCATAGTCAGGAGGAAATTCCGAACTGTGCTAGAATTGTGTACAAGGAAAAGCACTTGAATGAAGATGCGTTTAGATGAACTTTGAGGAAAAACAGATGCTTTCTGAGAAAGCAGGATTGCTTTTCGGGAAATCAGATGCTTTCCCGCGAGGAAGTCTATGTCTGCATTGCAACTGTGCATGTGATTGCATCCGGGAAGTGCTGTGAAAGCATTGTTTTTAACTTATAAGGTTTTATTGAGTTTTTGGGCAGATTCTGACTATTTTTTAAAATACGCCGGCCGCCCACTTAATAAGTGGGCAACCATCTGATAAATAAGGCAACAGATCCGCCAGTGTTTTCTCCCCCTTTTTTTGGCAGAACAGGGGAAAAAAAAAAGAAGACAACCGCGATCTCTATGCGGGCAGCCAGTGCTCTGCTATCTTTGCTGTGGCCAGGGAGCTATAAAAGCATCACACGCCCTCTCCTAGAGAGAAGACAAGTTTTCGCAAGGAGGAGATGCTGCTTGCAGATTTCAGCCGCAAACAAGACGTTGCCGGTGATGCCCATGGCTGCCCCAAGTGTACCTGTTGTCGCCAGGACCCAATGTGCGAGTTCCCTTGCGAAGAAGTGCCTACGGAGCGTGTTTCCATCGCGACAAGCTATCACAAACGGGAGCGCATAGCAATATAAAATACATTCAGATAAATAGGATTTATCACTTATTACTGAAGCCAGAGGATATAGAGAGAAATGGATAGAGAGAGAGATAGAGAGTGAGAAGATCGACACAGTACTGGGGAAGGAAGATGGGCTGGTTCCCCCCCGTAATAGTATCTTTATTATTGAGGAGAAGTCTATACAAGCACTTGAACCAAACGTATTACCACGTTCGTTCTAGAATAAGACTTGATGGTTCCTGGAAGCCTTGGCTTCCTATTCCTAGGGCAAAACCCTATTCCAAGGAACTTCCGTTTCTTATTCCAAATCCTCGAGAATCAAGGTTCTCGCCTCTGGATCTCACCTTCCAGACTCGGGGCATGGCATCCCTGCAACTCTTTTCAGAGTCTATTTCTAGAGTCTTCTTCTTGCACAACAACTCTGCTTTCCCGGACGCGAAGTCCTTACTTGGGAATCTCAACTTCCGGATCACAACTCGAGACACTCTCTCTCTCCGATCCGTGGATCTACTTCCCAAACTAGGGTACGAAACCCTTGGGATAATCTGGCTCTAGTTCCTCAGAGCTCTTTCTTCTGTAGAGGCTCATGCCTTCCTCTGCTCCTACTCCCTCACTAAGAGAAAGTACACCTGCAAACAAATACTTAAGAGATCATAACATGAAAATCGTTACCTTCAAAGTCTTGATGCTCGAAACAGAACTCGGTTCTCGAAAAGCAATTCAGAGATTTCTACATAGAAAATTCTCTCTTTCAATCCTACACACAAGAGGTGTGTTCTCGAGTTCCTTCTCGTAAATCAGCCCTGTCTACGACGTTTATGGGCTGAAAACAGAGAAAAACAGCAGCTTGTCGCGATGGAAACACGCTCCGTAGGCATTTCTTCGCGAGGGAACTTGCGCACTTGGTCTTTGCGACATCTGGTACACTTGGGTCAACCATGGGCATCACTGGCAACGTCTTCTTTGCGGATGAAATCTGCAGCATCATCTTCTTCTTGCAAAAACTGATCTCCTCCTTTGAGTGAGGGCATGTGATGCTTTTATAGCTCCTGGCCACGGCACGAATAGCTTCTCCCTTACAGATCGCGTCCATTTTTTTTTTTTTTGGGCGCTGTTCTAGCAAAAAAAGAGGGAGAGAAAATGCTGGCTGATCTGTTGCCTTATTTATCAGATGGCTGCCCACTTATTAAGTGGGCGGTCGACATATTTCTGAATCTGCCCAAAACTCAATAAAACCTTATAAGTTAAAAACAATGCTTTCACAGCACTTCCCAAGCGTCCCTGGATGCAATCACACGCACAGTTGCAATGCAGACATAGACTTCCTCGCGGGAAAGCATTTGCTTTCATGAAAAGCAATCCCGCTTTCTTAGAAAGCATCCTTTTTTTCTCAAAGTTTCCTCTGAACCCATCTTCATTCAAGTGCTTGCTTTTCCTTGTGCACAATTCTAACACAGTTCGGAATTTCCTCCTGACTATGGATATTCCCTTTCTTATGCACCCGTCACCCACCTTGTGATGCATCAGGAATGCCCATCACCTAGTCCTTTCCTACCGAACTTACGGTACAATCTCCTTCGCGATGCTCTGTCACCCATCCTATGACGCATCAGAGATGTCCGTTCCCGGATGGTCGGATACTTCTTCTCGATGCTCCCTGTCACCCATCTGATGTGACACATCAGAAGTACTCGTTCTTGGTGGCCTTACAGATATTCCCTGCTCCCGTCATTACTATGAATAATGCACTACGAATACTCTGTACTCGGATGTCTCTAGTGAGAAAAACCCTCACTTGAAATTCCAATAATTCATTTAGAATTATTTTTATGTTAGATAAAGCTAATTTAGCAACACAAGTTTTTCTCTGTTTTCATCCAATAAACGTCGTAGATGGGGCTGATTTACGAGAAGGAACCCGAGAGCACACCTCTTTTGTGTGTAGGATTGAGCTTCAAAATCAAAAGCTCTTTTAAAAATAAAGCAATTTCTCAAAAGTCGCCAAAATTTTGCGTAGAGCTCAACCTGCTTTTTTTTCCCGTACATGAAAAGAGAGGAGAATCGTGCGCAACAATAGAGGCTTTGCTGGCTTTTTTTTTGGGGGTGGTGCTCTCTTCTTTTTTTTATTTAAAGGTTGGTTGCCCACTTATTAAGTGGGCGGCCGGCCGGCCTTTATTTTATTTTTGGTTTAAACGCGTTAAAAAAACTCAATTAAACCCTATAAGATGAATGCAATGCATGCATAACACTTCCCAGGTGTCCCTGGATGCAACCACATCACAGATGCAATGCAGACATAGACTTCCTCGTGGGAAAGCATCAGCTTTCCCGAAAAGCTACCTGCTTTCTAAGAAAGCTTTTGTTTTTCCTCAAAGTTTCCTTTGAACCCATCTTCATTCAAGTGCTTGCTCATCCTTGTGCACAATTTAACACAGTTCAGAATTTCCTTCCGACTATGAAATATTCCCCTTCCGATGCCCCCGTCACCCACCTTGTGACGCATTAGGAATACCCATCACCTAGTCCTTTCCTACCGAATTTATGGTACAATCTCCTTCGCGATGCTCTATGTCACCCATCCTATGATGCATCAGAGATGTTCGTTTCCCGGATGGTCGAATACTTCTTCCCGATGCTCCCTGTCACCCATCCGATGTGACGCATCAGAAGTACCCGTTCGTGGTGGCCTTACAGATATTCTCGTTCACAGTGCTCCCGTCATTACTCTGAATGACGTACTAGAAATATTTGTACTCGAATGTCTCCAATGAGAAAAACCCTCACTTAAAATTCCAATAATTCATTTAGAATTATTTTCCTTGGTGTCCCAAGCTAGAAAACCCTCTCACTTATAAATCCAATAATTCATTTAGAATTATGTTTTTGTCAGATAAAAAGCCAATTTAGCAACAAAGAACCTAAAGAAGAACCCTTGAAGAACCAAGAATCCCAAGAACTCGAGAACCCCAAGAACCCAAGGAACCTCTCCCAATTTTTTTTTCCTTGAAAGAATCTTTGAGTCCCGACCATGGACTTGTCACTTATCAGATCCCATCTTCATTTCCATGTCTTTGAAGGAAGATTGACATCGGATACACAACAATCCAGATCTTGAGTACCAGGATCTACTTGCCTCTTATGTGGATATGGCAGGAGTTGGAGACAGGATCCCTAACCTCTTCTCCATTCGCATTCGCATGTAGCGAGCATCCACTTCTGTCGACAGGAAACACTTGGAGTTACCTCCGAGCACCCTTACCTTTCAGCTTCACCCACAATGTTTTCACGACAAGACTATTCGAGTGGTCGTACTTGCTCGCAAGGCAGAGTCAGCAGGAAAGCTGGTATTCTGCGACAGTAGTAAGGCTACCTGGAAATACATCGCACCAGATCTACATCTGTAGTGCCCATCCGTTTGGAGGAATTTTCATCGGTTGATGCACCCACATGCATTAGAGCAGTCAACATCAGAAGTACAGATAGAAGATCGGCAGTTGTGCCTCGGGGATGTCATCTGTGCACTTCACTTGCGCTACGTGGACATGTTTTGCCACAGTCTAGCATGATCCAGTAGCTTAGGACTGAGCGTGACACCTTTGTGAGCCTCTAGCAGGACGTGCATGTCTAGGCCGGTCACAATTGCTTACCCTCTCTTGCACAGGCAGTTTTGCCATAGTTACATGGGACAGCGGGTCGGGGTCAGGAACGGGACGGGACGGCAAAAGTCAAGAAACGGGGACGGGGTCGGAACGGCAAAAAAAAAAGAGTGTTTTTTTGGCATTTTTTGACCTACACACATGCCACACACATAGAGCATCACTTTGACCATAAATTTACACTAAATAGACCAAAGAACACGAGTCATATAGGCTGAAATGTGCTAATAAAACATCGATGATCGATGGATACAAAATGAGAAGTGCATGCCACAAGGGCTCAAGAGTCAAAAAGCCTAAAGGACTTAGGACAAGCCTGAGGCCTCAAGGATAACAAAAAGTACAAAGGGCTATGTAGTAGGTAGAGTCGTAGACTCAAGAGTCTAGACTCGAGAGTCGAGTGATCAATGATCATCAAACTTAAGAAGTGCTCGCCTACTGAATCTCCATATTGTCGTCGTAGTCGAGGTCGTCAGCGACGTATGAGGGCTCGGGAGGCTCGCATTAAGGCTCGAAGTCCTCCTCTAGCTCCTCCAAAAGAGTATCGGCCATAGATGGATTCTCTTGTGCCATCTCCCACTCAGTGAAAGGATCTGCCTTGTCTGTGACGCTCTTGGCAAGCATGCGCAAGTTAGCGCTCACAAACACCAAATCATTGGCCCTTTGAACCCCAAGGCGATTCCTCTTCTTAGAGGCAATGTGGCTGTACACACTCCATAGTTGCTTCAAACAACTAGTGGTACATGCTTGGCTAAGGACACAAACAGCCAAGCGCTGCAAATGTGGGCCATCTCCTCCATAGTCCTCCCACCACAAAACCGAGCCAATCTTGTTGCGATCAAGCTGTGCATCTACACATCCATAGGAGCCCTTCTTTTGCCTGTAGTTGAGTAGCTCGTCTCTAATCTTGCGCCTAATGTCACTGCTAGGCTCAAGGCGCTCCAATGCAAGCCGCCATCCTTTGCTCACCTCCTTGTTGGTCTCTTGACGCCTTCCCTGAAACTCAGGGTCAAGCACATAAGCTGCCGCATGAAGTGGAGAGTAGTATCCATTCCACCTCGACTCACACAAGCCATGAATCTCCGCATACTGCACAGGGTCAGGCACAAGCTTCTCAAGTGTCTCTATCATCCGATCCATGGCTTCGTAGACTTTGCCAATGCATGGCTGCAAGCCATCCACCACTCAAAGTAGGTGTAGAATAGGCTTGACCATGGCGTCAAGAGTCTTCACCTCCTCTCACCAAGCGACGTCGTCGGCCCATTCTCGGCATTTCAATCCTACTGTTGATGTAGACTCTGGCATGGCCTGGAACTCATCACTGAGAAAGAGGCCCCTTAAGGCTCCGCCACATGTAGACAAGCGGCCTAGCATAAGCCAATTGAATGCAAATCTTGTCTCTGAATATTTGAGCAAGGACAAGTGGCTCCTCTTTGAGAATTCATGGCGCACTTTTTGATGGTTGAGCACAAAGGAGACAATTCGAGAGGCGTCACCAATGGTGGGTGAAATCCATGACAAGTTCCCTATGTCCTTGAGGAGGTTATTGAGGCAATGCGCCATGCAAAATGTGACATGGATGCTGGGATACATGCCCTCAATGATAGCTCCGGCTGCCCTATTTGACGCCTCTCCATGTGCAACCATACAAAGGACATTCTCTGGGCCGGTGATCTCTATGGTGCTTGTCCACTCCGCAGCAAGCATCTCGGCGGCCTTGCCACTATCGGATGCATCATGTGACTCCACAAAGTACATCTCCCCCCGAGAGTAGGCCACCACCCCGTGGATGGACTGCTTGCGGGTGTCGCTCCATCCATCTACAAGGAGAGAGACGCCATTGGTCTCCCACAAATCCTTTGTTGCTTGGGCTGCTTGCTCCACGGCAAGCTTCTCTTTGTCAAGGAGGGTGGTGCGAAGCCTCTCCGATGAAGGTGGCACATAAGAGGAGCCATATTCCCCTATTTTCGTAACCATGGTTCGAAAGTATGGAGACCTATCCACACAAAATAGAGCATGTTGTGTTAGTATGGAGAGTCGAGAGTCGAGAAGTTATAACCCATTATGAATACAAAATGGAAGATTGCTATGTGCATATTCCAAGGGAAACTCACCGCGAAGCATGGAAGGCAATGTGGTCGTGGAAGAAGAATCAGGCAACCGACCTATCCACCTCTTTCTTCAATTTAGGATTCCAATTTTCGTTGAGAGTGGTTTGGCGATGCGGAACGGAAGAGGACGGTGTAGATGCATGGCTCTTGAAGCTTCGAGAGATGTCGTCAAGGTTGGCTTCCCTTTGCTCTCGCGGTGTCGCCACGGCGGAGGGATCAACGGCAACAAAACGGCCCCTCTTGGCCGCTTCCGCAACCTCATACACCGTGAGCTTCTCAAGAAGATCCAACCTCTTCTCGGGAGCTACATGAGGGCAAAACTTCACCTCGTGACCGGGTTCATGAAGAAGATGGGCTCGCACTTTGTTTGAACCACCCGTTCTCTTGTATGGGCGTAGCTTGCATGTCCATGGTCTTGCACCGCCACCTTTGCCACGCGAGCTAAAGTCGACTTCATCTCACCACGACCACGTTTGCACGGCGGGCCTCCTTCGAGAAGAACCGGCTTGAGAAGTGGAGTTGGCTTGAGATGACATGATGGTGGAGAGACTCGAGAGAGTAGAGCTTAGAAGTTAGAGGAGAGCTTGTGTGGAGAGAGAGTAGAGGAGAGCTTCAAAGTGGGTAGAAGAGGGAGAGGAGAGCTTCAAAGTTCAAACTTCAAAGTGGGTAGAAGAGGGAGAGACTTGAGAGTGGAGACTAGAGTGTAGAGTAGTCAATGGTCATGCTTCAAGCTTGAGCCTTGAGGCTTGAGCAATGACTCAATGAGGCTATGAGGCTTGAGCAATGAGCATTGAGTAGCTTGAGCTTGAGGGAAATTGCAAATTGGAATGAGACTATGAGTATTAAGAGGCCCAAGGGAGCCTTTTATAGCCTCCCAAGGGCCAAGGCCTCCCAAAATGTGGCAATTGGGGCTGCAAAGAGCCGTTAAAAAACGGTAACTTTTTGGCCAGCCGTTCCCGGCCGACCCCGCCTGACGTTCCGGCCGTTCCCGGTCCCGTCCCCGGCCCCGTCCCCCCTGCGACCCGCCCGTCCGACCCGAAATCCATCCGTCCCACAGCGTCCCCTTCTGTTCCGGCCCGGTTATGGCCGTCCCCTGGCCCTAGGGCCCTTCCCCCCCGTCCCCTATAACTATGAGTTTTGCCATATGAACCTCTCGCGTGGGAACCACCCCCAGCAGGGCATTTAGTTATAAGTTATTTTCAGCATTTTAATAAGGAGATCGTGGGAGTCTAATCCGCCTGCCGACCAAGAGTTTTCAGCCTATAAAGGCATCCCTTGTGGCACAAGAAGGGGCAGAAGAGCAGCGCCAGTAAAGACCTGCAGGCCTAGTGTTTCTGGGGCAGATCACCAGCGTTTCAGCACCTCTTCTCCACGGAGGCCCTGGCCTAGCAGAACCAGCGTTTTCAACATTTATGACCAGCGTTTTCTGCACAAGGAAGCTAGCATTCTCAGCTTTTGGAGCGTTTGCAGATTTCAGCCCTAGCCTCGTCGTGGTTGCAGATCCCTAACCACCGACCTCACGAGGAGTTCGGCATTCAACCATAGCCTCGTCGCAGTCATCGTCATCATCGACTTCGACATAGAATCAGTAGTACCCAACATCAGTAGCATCAATACCCATTAGCATTAGCATCTCAGCATTCATGCATGAGCATTTGTGCAAGAATAAAGAAAGTAATTGCTCTGGCAACAGAGCAAGGGGGCCTTCGAGGGTTTGGGACCCGACATACCGTGTCTCTCTCTCTCTCTCTCTCTCTCTCTCTCTCTCTCTCTCTCGTGTCTCTCTCTTTCATTCAGTTTAGTTCATTTCTTTCAAGTGAAGTAAAGTCTCTTGTGTTTGTGTGGAGTACTGGATCTGAGCTAAATCCATAAACACTTCCGCTGCACCCGACAATGTTTAAAACATGTAATACTTTGTTAATTTTTCAATTGAAAGAAATGCCTTTTCTTGACCATTTAGAACTCGATCGAAACTTCAAAACTTTGGTTCTTCCGTTTCCATTTCTATCGTTTTCTTTTCTTCGAAACTTCAAAACTTTGGTTCTTCCGTTTCCATTTCTATCGTTTTATTTTCTTGTGGTGACTATAAACGGTTGGGAGGAGCACTCCTCGAAACTTTGCAATTGCACACGTCTGAGAATGATTCCCTCGAGACTTTAGATTATAGGCCCTTGGCCTTTTGCTTTTACAAGTGCTCAAAATCACGAAAGTCAACTGTTTTAAAACATGATGGCCCCAAAAATCTCAAAAAGTTAATGCTTTCAACAATTGGTCCAAAAGCTCCTAGCATCCAATCTACCATGTCATCAACTTGTATGGCTTGTGTTTTGTGTCGCAAATCACGCCACATTTTACGGGGTGCCGCTAGAGATAGATCCTTTGTTTTGGTGTGGTTCAGGCTCTGCTCTCTTCCGATTCGGTGCTATCATGCCACATCACGAAGTTGTGATATACTCGCCCATTAGAGAGGAGTAATCGCCCCTGATTACACCCGTAAAAAGTGATCTGATTCTTGAGCAAACATTGGCTACATGCAGACATGCCAATGACCGTTTCACTAGACAATTCATTCTCTAGCATGCATCAACACATAATCCAATTCCACAATCAGATTCTATCCAGTCATCTCATCCTATCCTGAAATCTTGATATTCGAGAATGATGATCTTCCTAGTCATCTCATTCTTGTGGAACTCTTGATGCATTACGTTTATCATTATCTGGTATGATCTTCCTAGTCATCTCTTCCTTGCGGAACTCTTGATGCATTGAGTTTACCATTATCTGGGTATTTCTTCATTGATTATCTTCACAGATACAACTAGATCTCTTTCAAGTTTGATTGTTTGTTATTTCAGTTCAGGTCATGAAGGCTCAACAAGGAATACAATTTTTTGGCAATGGAAGAGAGCATATATATTAGGGTCTATGGGGGGAATGCATGGAGCCATGCTAGGTATGTACAAAAATCATTACAGATATCCTACTGGGTTGATTAGCATGCATGCTGATGACAAGATGCCGCCAGCCTTTGAGACATCTTTTGGTGTTTAGGCTAATCATTTGATGCGGCCATATATATAATCGTTTTGACGCCTTTGGAGACTCAGAAAGGCTTTAAAGATGGAGGTCAAAGCTTGAGTCGACAGTCATTTATAGATAACAGGTAATGGAATTAGAAAGATGGATTTTCAAGCATTGTGAGAGTGCGCGTGTCACTGGGACGTGGCAGCTATTAACTATGTCACAAGGATGTGGCAACTGCTAACCTTTAGTTGTTGGTTTCTTTCCAATGGGTTTTGTTTTATTTTGTTTTGAGACCTCTTTTTGAAGTAGCAAACGGTCGGACATTGTATGGCCATTGTGAACGGTAGTTTCACGTAGACGGGAAGTGGTCGGCACTGGAATTCGTATGGTAAGAGGATGTCTAGGCTCAAAGCAAGGCCATGTAGGTCCCCCGTCACACTTAGCAAGTTGGTGGATACTAGGAAGTGAACTCAATAAAGACATAAAGTCAAAGAGGGACTACCAATTGAAAGTATCCGATAGTTGGGGCCGCATTGCATTTTTGTG